>NC_135805.1:49085476-49385476 GCF_964213995.1 Mustelus asterias
CTCTGTGTCCTATCCCCTTCCCCCTTGTGTTGGGCACCATGCAAATTTAAGTATATGGTTTCCTGTTGGAATCTGCATAAGCTTTATTAGGTACTTAAATTGGGACAGCTTTCACTAGGTTTCCATCCCAGGACCCAATCAACATTTGATCTATACATTCAAAATGGGTATTAAGAGCAGAAAGATGTATCACATCAGTGTGAGAACTCGACTCAGACATTGCATGAGAATTCCTTCCAATGTGTACATCACCAAGATTCAAGTAACAGTGCAAAAAAGGAACAGTAAGCATACTAAATGATTCCCCAATCTAACAATGTACCTACCAACTGCTATGTAAGTTACCATCACTACAAGCTCTCACACAGCTACATAACAACATAAGTGGGAACTGCTGGTGTAGACTCTTCCAGTTGCAGAGCTGAGCCATCTGCTGCAAGGTAACTTGCCAGAAACCTTCTCACTCTAAGGATGGCATTACCAAGGCAACAACTCTCTCAACTGCGTTGCTCTGTCTTCCGAGGCTATCATGAGAATCACCTCCAGTGACAGCAAATTTGTTATCCATAATCAAGCAAGAGACTGCAACATTATTGGTCAGGGACTGAAATTTCATAGGGTAGATGTAGATTATTTGATTTATTTTGCCTGTTCCACCATTTGTGTTAACTGGCCAATTAGAACATAGAACATTACAGCGCAGAACAGGCCCTTCGGCCCACGATGTTGCACCGACCAGTTAAAAAAAAACTGTGACCCTCCAACCTAAACCAATTTCTTTTCGTCCATGAACCTATCTACGGATCTCTTAAACGCCCCCAAACTAGGCGCATTTACAACTGATGCTGGCAGGGCATTCCAATCCCTCACCACCCTCTGGGTAAAGAACCTACCCCTGACATCGGTTCTATAACTACCCCCCCTCAATTTAAAGCCATGCCCCCTCGTGCTGGATTTCTCCATCAGAGGAAAAAGGCTATCACTATCCACCCTATCTAAACCTCTAATCATCTTATATGTTTCAATAAGATCCCCTCTTAGCCGCCGCCTTTCCAGCGAAAACAATCCCAAATCCCTCAGCCTCTCCTCATAGGATCTCCCCTCCATACCAGGCAACATCCTGGTAAACCTCCTCTGCACCCTCTCCAAAGCCTCCACATCCTTCCTGTAATGTGGGGACCAGAACTGCACACAGTACTCCAAGTGCGGCCGCACCAGAGTTGTGTACAGTTGCAACATAACGCTACGACTCCTAAATTCAATCCCCCTACCAATAAACGCCAAGACACCATATGCCTTCTTAACAACCTTATCTACTTGATTCCCAACTTTCAGGGATCTATGCACACATACACCTAGATCCCTCTGCTCCTCCACACTATTCAAAGTCCTCCCGTTAGCCCTATACTCAACACATCTGTTATTCCTACCAAAGTGAATTACCTCACACTTCTCCGCATTAAACTCCATCCGCCACCTCTCGGCCCAACTTTGCAACCTGTCTAAGTCTTCCTGCAAACTACGACACCCTTCCTCACTGTCTACCACACCACCGACTTTGGTGTCATCAGCAAATTTGCTAATCCACCCAACTATACCCTCATCCAGATCATTAATAAATATTACAAACAGCAGTGGCCCCAAAACAGATCCCTGAGGTACACCACTTGTAACCGCACTCCATGATGAATATTTACTATCAACCACCACCCTCTGTTTCCTATCCGCTAGCCAATTCCTGATCCAATTTCCTAGATCACCCCCAATCCCATACATCTGCATTTTCTGCAGAAGCCTACCATGGTGAACCTTATCAAACGCCTTACTAAAATCCATATATACCACGTCCACTGCCTTGCCCCCATCCACCTCCTTGGTCACTTTCTCAAAAAACTCAATAAGGTTAGTAAGGCACGACCTACCTGCCACAAAACCATGCTGACTATCACCTATCAATTCATTACTCTCCAAATAACTATAAATCCTATCCCTTATAATTTTTTCCAACATCTTGCCGACAACAGAAGTGAGACTCACCGGTCTATAATTCCCGGGGAAGTCTCTGTTCCCCTTCTTAAACAATGGGACAACATTCGCTAACCTCCAATCTTCTGGTACTATACCAGAGGCCAACGACGACCTGAAGATCAGAGCCAGAGGCTCTGCAATCACTTCTCTTGCCTCCCAGAGAATCCTTGGATAAATCCCATCCGGACCAGGGGATTTATCTATTTTCAGACCCTCCAGAATATCCTGCACATCCTCCTTATCAACTGTAATACTGTCTATTCTACTCCCCTGCAACCCAGTGTCCTCCTCAGCTATATTCATGTCCCCTTGCGTGAACACCGAAGAGAAATATTGGTTCAATGCTTCACCAATCTCCTCCGGTTCCACACATAACTTCCCTCTGCCATCTATAACTGGCCCTAAACTTGCCCTAACCAACCTTCTGTTCTTGACATACCTATAGAACGCCTTAGGATTCTCTTTAACCCTATCCGCCAAAGTCTTCTCATGTCCCCTTTTAGCCCTTCTAAGCTCGCTCTTCAACTCCCTCTTAGCCAATCTAAAGCTTTCTAGTGCACTACCCGAGTGCTCACGTCTCATCCGAACATAAGCCTCCTTTTTCTTTTTAACCAACAAAGAAACTTTTTTGGTGCAATTCCCTGTCCCTTTTCCATGTCTTTTCTTGAATCTATCTAGAGTCATAGAGGTTTACAGCATGGAAACAGGCCCTTTGGCTTAACTTGTCCATGCTGCCCAGTTTTTACCACTAAGCTCGTCCCAATTGCCCGCAGTTGGCCCATATCGCTCTACACCCATCTTACCCACATAACAGTCTGAATGCATTTTACAAGACAAAATTGTACCTGCCTCTTCTACTGCCTCTGGCAGCTCATTACAGACACTCACCACCCACTGAGTGAAAAAATTGCCCCTCTGGACGCTTTTGTATCTCCCCCTCTCATCTTAAACCTATGCCCCTCTAGTTTTAGATTCTCCTACCTTTGGGAAAAGATGTTGACTATCTACCTCATCTATGCCCCTCATTATTTTGTAGACCTCTATAAGATCACCCCGAAGCTTCTACGTTCCAGGGAAAAAGTCCCAGTCTATCCAGCCTCTCCTTATAACTCAAACCATCAAGTCCCGGTGGCATCCAAGTAAATCTTTTCTGCACTCTTTCTAGTTTAATAATATCCTTTCTATAATAGGGTGACCAGAACTGTACACAGTATTCCAAGTGTGGCCTTACCAATGTCTTGTACAACTTCAACAAGATGTCCCAACTCCTGTATTCAATGTTCTGACCAATGAGACCAAACATGCCAAATGCCTTCTTCACCACCCTGTCTGCCTGCGACTCCAATTTCAAGGAGCTATGAACCTGTACCCCTGGATCTGTTTGTTCTGTAACTCTCCCCAGTGCCCTACAATTAACTGAGTAAGTCCTGCCCTGGTTCGATCTACTAAAATGCATCACCTCACAGTTATCTAAATTAAACTCCATCTGCCATTCATCAGCCCACTGGCTCAATTGATCAAAATCCGTTGCAATCCAAGATAAATGTCTTCACTGTGCACTATGCCACTAATCTTGGTGTCATCTGCTAACTTACTAACCATGCCCTATAAATTCTCATCCAAATCATTAATATAAATGGCAAATAACAATGGACCCAGCATCGATTCCTGAGGCACACCGCTGGTCACAGACCTCCAGTTTGAAACGTCGACTGCAGCACCGTAATCTGCCTTCTTGGTTACCCCTTCAAAAAACTCAATCAAATTTGTGAGACATGATTTTCCACTCACAAAGCCATGCTGACTGTCCCTAATCAATTCTTACCTCTCTAAATGCCTGTAGATCCTGTCTCTCAGCATACCTTCTAAAAACATACCCACTACAGATGTGAGGCTCACCAGTTTGTAGTTCCCAGGCTTTTCCCTGCAGACCTTCTTAAGCAAAGGCACAACATTTGCTACCCTCCAATTTTCAGGCACCTCACCTGTGGCTGTCGATGATTTAAATATCTCTGCGAGAGGGCCCGCAATTTCCTCTCTAGCCTCCCACAAAATCCTGGGATATATTTAATCAGGTCCCAGGAATTTATCTATCTTGATACACTTTAAGACTTCTAGCATCTCCTTCTCTGTAATATGTACACTCAAGGTATCACTATTTATTTCCCCAAGTTCCCTAACATCCATGCCTTTCTCAATAGTAAATACCGATGAGAAATATTTATTTAGGATCTCACCCATCACTTGTGGATCCGCACATAGATGACCTTGTTGATCCTTAAGAGGCCCTACTCTCTCCCTAGTTACTCTTTTGGCTTTTATGTATTTGTAGAAGCTCTTTGGATTCTCCTTTGCCTTATCTGCCAGAGCAATCTCATGGCCCCTTTTTGCCCTCCTGTTTCTCTCTTAACTTGACTCCGACAACCTCTATACTCTACAAGGGATTCACTTGCTCCCAGCTGCCTATGCATGTCATATGCCTCCTCCTTTTTTGACCAGGGCCTCAATATCCCGAGTCATCCAGGGTTCCCTCCTAACAGCCTTGCCCTTCACTCTAAAAGGAATGTGCTTACCCTGAATCTTGGATACCACACTTTTGAAAGCCTCCCACTTACCAGCTGTCCCTTTGCCTTCCCACAGACTCCCCTAATTAATTTTTGAAAGAACATAAGAACATAAGAAATAGGAGCAGGAGTAGGCCATCTAGCCCCTCGAGCCTGCCCCGCCATTCAATAAGATCATGGCTGATCTGACGTGGATCAGTACCACTTACCCGCCTGATCCCCATAACCCTTAATTCCCTTACCGCTCAGGAATCCATCCATCCGCGCTTTAAACATATTCAGCGAGGTAGCCTCCACCACCTCAGTGGGCAGAGAATTCCAGAGATTCACCACCCTCTGGGAGAAGAAGTTCCTCCTCAACTCTGTCTTAAACCGACCCCCCTTTATTTTGAGGCTGTGTCCTCTAGTTTTAACTTCCTTACTAAGTGGAAAGAATCTCTCCGCCTCCACCCTATCCAGCCCCCGCATTATCTTATAAGTCTCCATAAGATCCCCCCTCATCCTTCTAAACTCCAACGAGTACAAACCCAATCTCCTCAGCCTCTCCTCATAATCCAAACCCCTCATCTCCGGTATCAACCTGGTGAACCTTCTCTGCACTCCCTCCAATGCCAATATATCCTTCCTCATATAAGGGGACCAATACTGCACACAGTATTCCAGCTGCGGCCTCACCAATGCCCTGTACAGGTGCATCAAGACATCCCTGCTTTTATATTCTATCCCCCTCGCAATATAGGCCAACATCCCATTTGCCTTCTTGATCACCTGTTGTACCTGCAGACTGGGCTTTTGCGTCTCATGCACAAGGACCCCCAGGTCCCTTTGCACGGTAGCATGTTTTAATTTGTTTCCATTGAGATAGTAATCCCATTTGTTATTATTTCCTCCAAAGTGTATAACCTCGCATTTCTCAACATTATACTCCATTTGCCATATCCTCGCCCACTCACTCAGCCTGTCCAAATCTCTCTGCAGATCTTCTCCGTCCTCCACACGATTCACTTTTCCACTTATCTTTGTGTCGTCTGCAAACTTCGTTACCCTACACTCCGTCCCCTCCTCCAGATCATCTATATAAATGGTAAACAGTTCCTGCCTGATACCATCAAAATTGGCCTTACCCCAATTTAGAATTTTAACTTTTGGGCCGGACCTATCATTCTCCATAGTTATCTTAAAACTAATGGAATTATGGTCACTGGTCACAAAGTGATCCCTCACTGACACTTCCGTCAACTTCCCTTCCTTATTTCCCAAGAAGAGGTCAAGTTTTGCCCCCTCTCTAGTCGGGCTATCCACATACTGAATGAGAAATTCCTCCTGAATACACTCAGCAAATTTGCTCCATCCAAGCCCCTAATATTATGTCTGTCCCAGTCAATGTTGGGAAAGTTAAAGTCCCTTTCTTATTTCTCAGTTCTACCCATATAGACTCAGTGGGCAAACCCTTGGATGTATCCCCCCTCAGTACTGCCGTGATGTTCTCCCTAATCAAAAACACAACTCCCCTTCCTCTCTTACCTCCTGTTCTATCTTTCCTATAGTATCTGTACCCTGGAACATTGAGCTGCCTGGCCTGTCCCTCCCTTAGCCATGTTTCAGTAATAGCTATAATATCCCAGTCCCATGTACCCATCCATGCCCTGAGTTCATCTGCCTTGCCTGTCAGGCCTCTTGCATTGAAATAAATGCAGTTTAATCCAGACTTCCCTTGCTTTCTGCCCTGTTTTCTCAGACCATTTGTCCTGCCATGTTTTGTACACTCTACCTGTGTTTTATTTCTCTTAGCCTTACTAGACCCATTCACTGAGTTCTCCATAGTCTCTGTACTCTGTACTGTGGCCCTTTTTGATTTTTGTCTTTGGTTTCTCTGCCTTCCACTTTTCTCCTTACTGCCTTTCGTTTCTGTCCCTCTTCCCTCTGACTTCCTGCATCGGTTCCCATCCCCCTGCCACATTAGTTTTAAACCCTCCCCAACAGCACTAGCAAACACTCCCCCTAAGGACATTGGTTCCAGTCCTGCCCAGGTGCAGACCGTCCGTTTTATATTGGTCCCACCTCCCCCAGAACTGGTTCCAATGTCCCAGGAATTTGAATCCCTCCCTCTAGCATCATCTCTCAAGCCACATATTCATCTTAGCTATCCTGACATTCCTATTCTGACCAGCATGTGGCACTGGTAGCAATCCTGAGATTACTACCTTTTGAGGTCCTACTTTTTAGTTTAACTCCTAACTCACTAAATTCAGCTTGTAGGACCTCATCCTGTTTTCTACCTATATCACTGGTGCCTATATGCACCATGACAGCTGGCTGTTCACCCTCCCCCTCCAGAATGTCCTGCACCACTCCAAGATATCCTTGCACCAGGGAGGCAACATACCATCCTGGAGTCTCATTTGCATCTGCAGAAATGCCTGTCTATTCCTCTTACAATTCAGTCCCCTATCATTATAGCTCTGCACTCCTTTTTTCTGCTCTCCTGCACAGCAGAGCCAGCCATGGTCTCATGAGCCTGGCTGCTGCCACCTTCCACTGGTGAGCCATCTCCCCCAACAGTATCCAAAACAGGTATATCTATTTTAGGAGGGAGATGACCACAGGGGATCCCTGCACTGCCTTCCTATTCTTCCTCTGTCTGGTGGTCACCCATTCCCTATCTCTCTCAGTAACTTTTATCTGCGGTGTGACCAACTCACTAAACATGCTATCCATGACTTCTTCAACACTGTGGATGCTCCAAAATGAATCCATCCACAGCTCCAGAGCCATCAAGTGGTCTAACAGGAACTACAGTTGGACATACCTCTTGCACATGAAGGAGCCAGGGACACTGGAAGAATCTCTGAATTCCCACGTCACCCAAGAGGAGCATGACACGGGTCTGGGATCTCCTGCCATGGCTTAACCCTGAAGTTAACTTTCAACAACAACTACAATGCCAAGACAAAAAAAGAGAAAAAAGAAAGAAAAAGCTACTTACCAGTCACCAACAATCACTTACCTGCTGGCTATGACAGCACCTTTCAATTGCTTTCTACCCCTCACTTGCCCTTGAATCTCCCTCGCAGGTCTGCCTCTCCGCTCCTCCCAAAGGTGAGCACCATTTTTCCCTCTCCACCAAATTCCCACTCAGCTCCAAATTCCCGATACCCTCACTCTGGCTGAATCTCACTCGGGCTGCAGTCTCTCTCCCACTGGCTTGTGCAAATTCACTGGTCGTGCGCTCGCGAAAAAACCACTGTCTTGTATAGAGCGGAGTATGTATTTCTCTTTAACACTTGAGGATTTCTGCAGCTTTGGGCATTGTGTTCCACAATCTCATCACACTTTATTTGAGGAAATGTTTTCAGATTTTGTTTTTAGCTAGTTTGAACAGGTTCTGAAATTATGCCCCCATTATTCTGGATTCCCCTGTTGAAGGACAGAATTGTTCCCTAATGATCTTTTTGAAGTATTTAAAAATATAATCAGATCACCCGTCAGGGAATATTACCCACATTTATTCAAGTCTTTCAGCGTTGGGGTGGCACAGTGGTTAGCACTGTTACCTCACAGTGCCAGGGACCCCTGGGTTCAATTCCTAGTTTGGGTCACTGTCTGTGTGAAGTTTGCACGTTCTCCTCGTGTCTGCGTGGGTTTCCTCCGGGTGCTTTAGTTTCCTCCCACAGTCCGAACGCTGGTTAAGTGCATTGATCATGCTAAATTCTCCCTCAGTGTATCCGAACAGACACTGGCGACTAGAGGATTTTCACAGTAACATCACTACAGTGTTAATGTAAGCTGACTTGTGACACTAATAAATAAACTTTAAACTAATCTATCTCTTCAATGTCTAGTTTTATAGTGTTATCGCCTTTTTTTCCCAGCTTAGAATATTCTTCCTATTGTACCTCATCCAAAACTGAACAAAATACTTCAAATTGTCTGACCAGAACCCTATATAACTGCAGTAGTCCTTTCTTGCTTTATTATTTTAAACCGCTTGTGATGAAGTTCATTAACCATTTTGTTTGAGTCTGCAAGCTCGCCTCAAATATTTTTCTACCCATACCCATCACACACTCCAGCACTTCACTATTTAGATGATAGCATTTCAGCAACACGATTTGTATTTATTGAGCACCTTTTAAGATAGTAAAACATCCCAAGGTACTTCACAGAGGCATTATAAAATCAAGTACAACACTATACAGTGCGAGGAGATATTAGGACAGATAACCAAAGTCCTAGTCAAAGAGGTAGGTTTGAAGAATGTCTCAATGGCAGAAAGAGAGGTAGAGTTAGGGAGTATGGGACCCAATGTGGGTGCATATAATATCTGGAATACTCGAGAGGTTGAAGTTAGAGAACTACAGCTGTCTCTGAAGATTATAGGGCTGGGGGAGATTACAAAGATATGGAGGGGGCCAGGCCATGAAGGGATTTGAAAACAAGGATAACATTTTTTAAACTGAGGTGCTGTTTAATAAGGTACCACTGTAGGTCAGAAGAACAAAGGGGTGAATAGCATTTGGTGCACATTAGGACATGGGCAGCAGAGTTTTGAATAACCTCCAGTTTATGGATAGAAGAAAGCAAAAGGCCATCCAGGAGCATGTTAGAATACTCAAGGCAATGAAGATATAATGAGGGTTACAGCAACAGAATAGCAGAAGAAATCGGCGGGGAGACGGGGCTAGCATCTAAATGATATTTTAAAGATAATTTAAATGCTATTAGCGGGCCTGGAGAAGTGTTGGAAGAGAGGATGGTTGGCAGGGACTCATTGATAAACATTGAGGCTGACCTTGATTTTTAGACCTCCTTGGCTTCTTTCTCGCAGCCACCTTTAGAGAGACACAGGATGAAATCTCTTCTTAAGCATTCAATAGGGTGCAATCTCAGCTCCATTCTAATGCTATTTCTTCACTGGCAAGTTCCTGAATGCTTCCCGGTTATAGGGAGAGTCATGCACATTTATAAATAACCATTGATCAACTGCAAACTCGCCAACATAACGTTCTCATGCACCCAAACAATATGGTCTGATTAATCTGGCACAGTCTGGTGCCAAGGGTGCTCAAAATGAGTGGCCATAATCTCCTTGCAGGTCACAGTCTGTCCCCTCTGTGCCCAGATGCCCTGCCTTCATGTGCCAACTGGGCACGCTGCCAGCATCTCCCAAAGCTGATGGACGGCTCCTGGCTGTACGGCTGTTAATTGGACGATTCACATATTATTTGACATCTTTCAAAGGCAAGGACAGGGAGTTAGCAATCCACTGACTTCCCAAATGGACTCCCAGCCACCAACAAGGTCTGTAAAATTCAACCCTTTGTGTTAATGAGGAGAGGAGAGGGTGTATCAGAGGAGATGGTGGAAGATAGAGAGTTTTCCATTGAGAGGATAGGGTGTATCAGAGGAGATGGTGCACATGAAGAGTTTTCCAGCTACAATATTGTCCTGAGAATAGAAAACTTATCTTCAGTTGTCTGGTGCGCAGTGGCGAGGAGGCTAAGATTCTTTAAAACAATTACCCCAAGCATTATAGGAACATGGAAACAGGATCATCCATTCCCTTCAGGCTGTTCCAACTTCCTATGAGGTCATAGCTGATCTGTACTTGATTTCCCTGCCTCTAATTTACATTCCTCAATAGCAATAACTCATAAAGAAATGTATCGATCTGAACCGTGACCATTTTGGTTGTCCCTGTATCCATAGCCTTTCAAATGTTGGATGTGGGGGTTGGGGTGGAGGAAGTTTTTTGAACAAAAGATACTTCCTGACTTCGCTCCTAATTAGTCTGGTATAATTTTAAGGTTATGCTGCCTCATTTTACATTCTCCCTCCAGAGGGAATGGTTGATCTGAATCTACCGTATCCAAACCATTTATCATTTTAGACACTTGGATTAGATCACCCCCCCGATTGTCACATTTAAGGAATGCAAACAAGATTTAAGAAACCGGTCCGTTTAATGTAATCCTTTAAGTCCCAGCTTCAGTCTGGTAAATTTGCACTGCAGCCTCTCCAAGGCCTGTGGGTGCACTGCTCAAAACAGAATACAAGATTCCAGATGGTGTCTGAACTAAGGCTCTGTGCAACTAAAACATGACTTCTTACTTAAATATTTTAATCCCTTTCAAATAAAGGCCAACTTTCCATTAGACTTTGACTTCTTTTTGTGCCTATGCACTATGTTAATGATTTATGTATTGTAGATGGACACCTAAGTTCTTTTGCTCCTCCACAGCTCCGAGACTTTTCCCCATTAGGAAATTACTCTGATTTGTCATTCTTGGATCTAAAATGGGTGATCTCACACTAACCCATATCGAGACATAGTTTTTGCCCATTCATTTGGACCATGTCTCTCTGTAACTTCTTGCTCCTGTCTACACAACTTCTTCTAAATTAGTGTTGTCTGTCATAATATCTGAAAACTTGGACGTACAACTCTTGATGGTTCCTTAATCCGAGTCATTAAAACATCTGGTGAAAATGTGAGGTTCCAATACAAATCCCTGGAAACATTCTGAAACTTGACCTTAAACCACTTCCAAAAGATGCTATAGCACCATTTGTAAAGTTGAATGTTTCCATTATCTTCATTTTGTTTGTATTAGGATCCTATCAGCCAAATGCGACATTTCACAGCGAAGTTCTGCACATTTCCATCAAACAGGTGGCTAATGTATTGTTCGCTAGGCAGTTCATTTAATTCCCAATGGCAATATTAAAGTGTTGGAATTTGGACGGCCTGCTTTTGTAGTGGGTCAGGTAGAGTGATGTACTCTGCTATGAATGGACTTCAATACTAAGGAGAGTAATTACCTGCTGCATCTTACATAATCAAGCACTTGGAATGCAGATGCAAGAAAAAGAGAAATCACAGTGGGGGGGGGGGGGGGGGGGGGGGGGGAAGGAAGATGTGGAAGCAGTTGCTCGTGATCAGGAGAATGAGGCTGACCTCGGTACTTATTCTATGCCAGAAGTATTCTGATGAAACAAAATCGAGTGATAAGTAATGAATGCGTATGTCCATTGATATACCCAGTCTTAAATATTACACAGAGGCTAATTGTTTCACAACACTAACAACTCCCACATTGCTACTAGATTGATTCTAGGGATGAAGGACCTGTTTTATGAAGTGAGAGTGAGCAGTTTAGGCCTAAGCTCACCGGAGTTTAGAAGAATGGGAGATCTAACCGAGGAATAGAAGATGCTAAAGGGGATTGGCAAGGTAGACGTAGAGCGGATGTTTCCCCTTGTTGGACATTCTAGAACAAGAGGCCATAGTTTTAGGCTAAGGGATGGCAGATTTAAAACAGAAATGAGGAGAAATTATTTCACTCATGAATCTGTAGAATCTTCTACCCCAGAGTGCAGTGGACGCTGGAGCAGTAAACAAACTTGAGTGGGAGATAGATAGTTTTTTAATGAGTAGTGGGATGAAGGTTTATGGGGAATGGGCAGGAAGGTGGAGATGAGATCGGCCATGATTCGTACCGAATGGCGGAGCAGGCTCGAGGGGCTGAATTGCCTACTTCTGCTCCGACCTCTTATGTTCTTACAACATCATACAACCTTGTTTCTCTTTCCCTTATTATTGTCAATGGAATACAAGCAGAAAAACAGTACAGGTTCCATCAACATATATTAATCTTCAATATAGTGTTTCCCCTTTGTGTGTCTAATGTCCCTTATAGCCTCCGGCAAGCCATGAAATTCTTTGAGGTGCCATCTGAATGATCAAAGTAGAGGAGATGGTTCCGGGTCTACCTGAGGCTCACATTGCTGAGGCAGTTGTTGTGTCCAGCAGCCGCTATCATGAGAAGGACCAGCTGAGGGTCGTGTTTCCAAATCAGATAATAATGTTTCTCAGTCCTGCTGCTGTGACCCTGTGTGTATTATGTTAATGATTTATGTATTGCACATGGACACCTAGATTGGGGAAAAGTATCAGGGGATCTGACAAGTTCACTGACCCTACTTTCCTGAGAGAATTTCATGCAAACACCTACCTGCACTGTACGGTGGGGAGGAGGTCTGCAAGGTCTAACTCAGAGCTGGAAAAATCCATGGGTGGAATTTTCCCTAAAAATGACCAAGTGTCATAATGACGAGAAAACAAAAAGCTAGCAAGCAGGTCCAACAAATAGTTATGAAGGCAAATGGCATTTTGACCTTTATTGTAAAGGGGTTGGAGTTTAAAAATAGGGAGATTTAGTTGCAATTGTACAGGGTGTTGGTGAGGCCTCACCTGGAATATTGCATACAGTTTTGGTCCCCTTACCTTCAAAAGGATAAAGTAACATTGGAGGCAGTCCAAAGGAGATTCACCAGGCTAATCCCTGGAATGAGAGAGTTGTCCTATCAAGAGAGACAAAATAGTCTGGGTCTGTATTCCTTGGAACTCCTTACGAAAGAGCAGCCTCCTCTCCCCTAACCACAAATACTAAGTAACCCCCACACCCCACAGGCAGGAGGGCGACCCAACCCTTCCCTCTCTGATGACCCACTTCCCCTTCAGATTCCCCATTCATCACCCCCCACCCACCCACCTCAGAACCCCCACTCACGCACCTCGCCCCCTCAGACCATCCACTCAGCCCCCTCAGAACCCACTCAGCCCCCTCAGACTCCTCACTCAAGTCCCATCATTCCTCAAACCTCTACCCAGGCCCCCTCCCTCCCTCCTCAGACCCCTCACTCAGTCCCCCTCCCTCCTCAGACACCCCCTACTCACCCCGTCCCCATTCAGGATATGTGCCTTGGCAATGCCAAAAGCACACTGCCCCAGCACCCTGACACTGACACCTGGCCTGGAACCTTGGGCCTTAAGGAGACTCAAGGAGATAGGCCCAGTTACCATTTGCCCCTCTGCTGCTGCCAGGCTGCAGAGGAAGGGTCCTTCAGAGTCCTGCAGGTTGGATGGGCTCAGGCTGTGTCAAGGGGTTGACCTCAAAACTCTCCACTGAGATGGTGGTCACGTGGCTGGACTGCCCCTTCTAACCGTGGAAGACATGAAGATCACCCCTGGCTTGGTGATTTCAGGCAAGTTTGTGATCAACATGTACATTCCTGCCTGTCAGCTGTGAAGATTCTGAAGTGGCCTGGTCACTTTAATCTCCCTGGTCACCTGGCAGGATTTTAAATCACCGAAACACTCCACTCCGCATTAGAGACTTTCTTTTCTCCTGTCAGAAGCTGCAGGTGAGAGCAGACCCCTTTGAAGTCCTCTGACAGAGAGGAAATGTCATTTTCACCTCGGGTGGGGAGGGAAGCTGGGGGAGTTCCAGTCTGCACAGCTGTGCATTCAGCCCCAATGTATGCACACAGCTTTGATTTGAAATTGCTGAGGCTTCCTAGCAAACTGAGACCTTTGAAACCCTCTGTCACTGGAAAGCCTTGATCTCTGTCAATTTCAAAGTTCAAAGCTTTGAGAGAGGCCTCCATTGATTTGCTGTGTTTATTTGATTTCCCTTCATGCTTGAACGCATATCAAGTACCTCTCCATAAATATTGGCAAAGATTCCAAGCCTGATTGACAGCCTGGGGTTTCTTCAAAATAAATAAATGATTTCCAAAAGAGGAAGTTTTGCTTAGTGTATTTATTTTATACTGAATGCCAGTGGAGAATCCTGTGGTTTGCCCATCAACGTGGGAATTACCTGAGAAGTTTGAACTTCCGATGGGCAGTTCCCCTGCACCCTGGGACCTTCTGTGGCTGTCTCGGACTCAGAATAGTTCCGATTTACTTACCTGAACAGTTACCTGGGAAATATTAGACAGGTTTAAACCATTGTCCAACTCTGGATAACTCCAGAACTGACCCACAACTCCCAATCACTCATACTGACCCAATCTTGCGAGCATCCCCTGTCCTGATGTGAATATTTCCCACCACCTAACTACCCTCCCATCTGACTGAGTAACCAGACCAGACTTGCTTGAAGAAATGACCTGACATGCACCAAATACCATTTGTTTTGTTTCTATTATGACCAAGTGAGATATTTGTGCCAGGACTCGCTCTTTCTTCCCCACTCCTCGTTTGATTGTAACAGTTTTTTTTACATTTACAAGAATGAAGGTATCAATTCAGTGTTTGTATTGAACTGCAAATAACTCAACTCAACTTTCTTGAGTTTATGCACAAAAAGGACACACACACACAAACACACTCACACACATTGACATCTATGCTAAAAGCAAGCAGAGTTCCCTTCAATTGAAGTTCTCTGTCTGCCATGTATTTGAAAATGTAACATAGATAGGGCTCCAAACTTGAGTCAGCAGGAAGAGAGACGATGTTAATTGTCCATTTGCAGACTTCTTCAGATAGATCAGATAATTAAATCCTTGTATCCTATTAGCTAATGTGATAGCCAATGGTGATTGAATATTAATGTCTCAGTTATTAACTTCTTGAATAGTCTATTTCCCACTTAATAAGGTCTTTTACACCTCCAAGATGAATGCCATTGTCTGTCTGGGGGTTTTACAGACAGCTCGATGATGGGGAATGTAGCTTTCACAATACCAAATGAGCAGCCATTTTAAAGTCCGTGTCATAGCATAGTCCTTTTTGAAGAAGTTCAATACATATCTGACAGCCAATGAAATTGAAGATTAATATTTCACATGCGCACATCGCATTATCATGACATTTCATCACATCTCTTGTCATTCAACGAACCCTGACTCTGGTTCCTCTATCTTTTGTCTATGTTGGGCCTGTACCTGTGCCTAGCCTGTACATGAAACATCTCATCCTTGAAGGTGACCCTTTTCTAGTTGGATTGAGAACTCCTTACTCTTTGCTTTAACATTATCCCAGTCAATATTTTGCTCATTAAAGACCAAGATCATCACTCTACATTTCAGGCACATCTTTGCAATTTCCCTGCAGATTTGCTCCTCTATCACTATTATTTGGATGCCGATAGAATACCCCCAATGTTGTGATTACACACACTTTGCTCCTCAACTCTAACTAAATGGATTCACTCTTTTCCCCTTCAGGACATCCTCCCTTTCCAACATGCCAATCTCTTCCCTGATCAGTACTGCCATCCCACCTCCTTTTCTGCTTTCCCTATCTTTTCTGAACATTTCAGATCCTTGAATATTCAGCACCCAGTCCTCACCATTTTTAAGTCACATTTCTGTTATTGCCACCTTATCATATTTCCACATTGCTATTTGTGCCTTTAGCTCACAGCCTTATTCACCACACTTGTGCCTACATGTCTGCATTGTGAAATAAAAGCAAAATACTGCAGATGCTGGAATCTGAAACAAAAACATTCACACATTCTGATCACCTAATCGACACTTTTAGCACCTCTCTCAGCCTTCTTCATCCTCATTTACATTCCCTTTGTCCAATTACAGCCACCGCCGCCTCCCCGCCAACCCTCAGAATAAATCTTTTCTAATTTTCTTAGCTCTGACAAAGAGTCAACCAGATTCAAAAGATACTGTCAGACCTGCTGAGATTTTCTGTCTTTGTATGCATTGTAATCCTGTCTTTGCATTCCTGGTAGTCCTTCTTAGTCCACTCTGATCTAAAATGGTGCCAGTCCGTTCTCTAATACTGTCCAACACTCTCACTTGATACACATTCTTCTTTTCTGCTTGTATACGCTGACGCCCATGCCCCCGCCAATTTAGATTAAAACACTCTCCAACTACACTAGTGAACCTTTCCATGGAGACACTGGTCCAAGTCCTGTTGAGGTGCCACCTGTCCCTTTTGAATAGGTGTCTCCTGCCCCAGAATTGGTCCTGGTGAACATTTTATAGTTGAAAAGGCTTCTTTTCAAACTTTTAAAAATGTATTCTTTCACGGGATGTGAGCATCACTGCAAGGCCAACAATTGTTACCATTCCTAATTGCCCTTGACTGAGTGGCTCATGAGGACATTTCAGAGGGCCATTAAAAGTCAACTGTATTGCTGTAGATCTGAAATCACATGTAGGCCAGGAAGGCAGATTTCCTTCTCTGGCAGACACTTTAACTACAAATCGATGACAAGTTTGCAATTTTGGATTTTAGCCTCTGTGGTGGGATTTGAAAGCATGTCCTCAGAGCATTAGCCTGGGCCTCTGGATTACTCACCCAGTGACACTGCCACGATGCCAGTGCGCCGGCATCTCCACATCATGACTACCATGGACACAGCAAACTGCCGGCTCCAAGTGGAGAGGATCTCCAGGAAGATCGCGCATATCGACACAGACATCAAGTTTCTACAAAGATGCAAGACTGTTGGACTTTAACCTGGTGTTGTTAAACTTCTTACTGTGTTTACCCCAGTCCAACGCCGGCATCTCCACAGCAGAGAAGGCCAGAGATTGCAAAAATGATTACAAAAAGACAGAGTTAAAAACTCTGTATCTGAAAACACAGAACGTTCATAACAAAGCAGATATACTCATAGCTCAAATAGAAATAAATATGTGTGATCTGATAGCCATTACAGAGCCATGGCTGAAAGATGACAAAAGGTTGGAACCCAAATATTCAAGCGTACATCACATTACAGAAGTACTGGAAACTAGAAAAATGTGGAGGGATAGCTCTGTTAATTAAGGATGACATTAGTACAATTGACAGATGATCTTAATTCCTCTTTTAGAGAAGGTCACTGAAGTGTCACTCAAGCACTTAGCTGGACAGGGATGGGCTTGCCCCAGGGTCAAGAACTGGGGAAGTCAAGGTCCAGCCTGCCAAGAGCAGCCAGCAAATCAGAGACTGACAGGTCTATTGAGCAGCGCCACTGGGATGGTGCTGGCTACTGCGAGTAATACACCCACCCAGCACCTAGTATTATTGCTGGATCCCAGGCTTGCTTGTGGTGGTCTTCGCATAGTGAGCATATCCCTACCCTCCTGCTCTGTCCCATCACTGGGTTAATTGGAAGGCTCTGGTGCAGAGCTATTGTTGTTGGATTAGTAATCCAGAGGCCTTGGGTAATGCTATGGAAACCCAGTTTCAAAACCTACCATGGCAGGAATTAAAAAGCAACCATCCTGACATGGTCTGGCCTGCATGTGACTTCAGACCCACAACAATGTGGTTGGCTCTGAAATGGCCCAGCAAGCCACTCAGTTGTTTTAAACTGCTAAAAAGTCTCAAAGGAATGAAACCAGACAGACCACCCACCTGGCATCAGCCTAAGCATCAGAAACGACAACAACAAGCTCAGCCCTGTCGATCCTGCAAAGTCCTCCTTACTAACACCTGGAATCTAGAGCCAAAATTGGGAGAACTGTCTCACAGACCAGCCGAACATACTCATGGGATCATTACAGATAACGTCCCACCATCATCATTTCTGGATATGTCCTGTCCCACTGGCAAGACAGACCCAGTAGACCTGGTGGCACAGTGGTATACAGTCAGGAGGGAGTTTCCCTGGGAGTCTCCAGCATCTACTCTGCCATCAGGTTAAACATGGGCAAGGAAAACTCCTACTCATTACAATGTACGATCCCTCTCAGCTGATGAATCAGTAATCCTCCATGTTGGACCCCACTGGGAAGAAGCACTAAGGGTGGCAAAGATGCAGAATATACTCTGGGTGGGAAACTTCAATGCCCATCACCAAGAGTGGCTCTGTAGTACCACAGACTGAGCCCTAAAGGACATAGCTGCTAGACTGGGAGTGCGGCAGGTGGTGAGGGAATCAAAAAAGGGAACAACATACTTGCCATCACCACTGGTTCAATGAAGAGTGCAGGAGAGTGTGCCAGGAGCAACAGCAGGCATACCTAAAAATGAGGTGTCAACCTGGTGAAGCTACAACACAGGACTATTTGTGTGCTAAACAGCATAAACATCAGGTAAAAGAAGAACAAAGTGATTTCACAATCCGCAGATCAGATCTAATCTCTTCAGTCTTGTCACATCCAATCCTGAATTAGAAACATAGAAAATAGGTGCAGGAGTAGGCTATTCAGCCCTTCGAGCCTGCACCACCATTCAATATGATCATGGCTGATCATGCACTTTCAGTGTCCCACTCCCACTTTCTCTCCATACTCCTTGATCCCTTTAGCCACAAGGGCCACCTCCAACTCCCTCATGAACATATTTAATGAACTGGCCCCAACAGCTTTCTGTGGTAGAGAATTCCACAGGCTCAGAACTCTGAGTGAAGAAGTTCTTCCTCATCTCAGTCCTGAATGGCTTACCCCTTATTCTTAAACTGTGACCCCTAGTTTTAGGTGGACAATTGTGGTGAACAATTAAACAACTCACTGGAGGTGAAGGCTTCAGAAATATCTCCATTCTCAGTGATGGAGGAGCCCAGCACATCAGTGCAAAAGGCACGGCTGAAGCATTAACAACAATCTTCAGACGGTGCTGAGTGGATGATCCATCCCAGCCTCCTCCGCTGGAGGTCCCCAGCATCACCTATGTCAGTCTTCAGCCAATTTGATTCACTGCACATGATATCAAGAAACGGCTGAAGGAACTGGTTACTGCAAAGGCTATGGGCACGAACAATATTCTGGCAATAGTGCTGAAGACTTGTGTTCTAGAACTTGCCACGCCCCTAGCAAATCTGTTCCAGTACAGTTACAGCACTGGCATTTATCCAGCAATGTGGAAAATTGACCTGGTATGTCCTGTACACAAAACGCAGGCCAAATCCAACCAAACAAATTACTGCCTCTCAGTCTACCCTGATCATCAGTAAAATAATGGAAGGTGTCATCAACAGCAAGCAACACTTGCTTAGTAATAACCTCCTCATAAACGCTCATTTTGCATTCTGCCAGGGTCAATCAGCTCCTGACCTCATTACAGCCTTGGTTCAAACATGGACAAAAGAGCTGAATGCAAGAGATGAGATGAAAGAGATGAGATGAGTGGCATGTCTTATGAGGATAGGCTGAGGGAGCTCGGTCTTTTCTCCTTGGAGAGACGTAGGATGAGGGGAGACCTAATAGAGGTATATAAGATGTTGAGAGGCATAGATCGGGTGGACTCTCAGAGGCTTTTTCCCAGGGTGGAAATGGCTGCTACGAGAGGACACAGGTTTAAGGTGCTGGGGGGTAGGTACAGGGGAAATGTTAGGGGGCAGTTTTTCACACAGAGGATGGTGGGCAAGTGGAATCGGCTGTCGTCAGTGGTGGTGGAGGCAAACTCAATAGGGTCTTTTAAGAGACTCCTGGATGAGTACATGGGACTTAATAGGATGGAGAGTTATAGAAATTGCAAAGCAGATTATGGATACGTGTGGGGGTCACAGGGTAGTTGTCATGGGGGACTTTAACTTTCCAAATATTGATTGGAACCTTTGTAGGTCAAATAGTTTGGATGGGGCACTTTTTGTGCAGTGTGTGCAGGAGGGTTTCCTGACACAATATGTGGATAGGCCGACAAGGGGTGAGGCCACATTGGATTTGGTACTGGGAAATGAACCGGGCCAAGTGTTAGATTTGGTTGTGGGAGAGAACTTTGGAGATAGTGACCACAATTCGGTGTCTTTTGTTATTGCAATGGAGAGGGATAGGGCCGGACGGCAGGGCAAGGCTTACAATTGGGGGAGAGGTAATTATGATGCGATTAGGCAAGAATTAGGGGGCATAAGATGGGAACAGAAACTGTCAGGGAAAGGCACTGATGAAAAGTGGAACTTTTTCAAGGAACAAATACTGGGTGTCCTTGATAGGTATGTCCCTGTCAGGCAGGGAGGAAATGGCCGAGTGAGGGAACCGTGGTTCACAAAAGAGGTGGAATGTCTTGTGAAAAGGAAGAGGGAAGCTTATGTAGGGATGAGGAAACAAGGTTCAGATGGCTCGATTGAGGGTTACAAGTTAGCAAGGAATGAGCTGAAAAAGGGGCTGAGGAGAGCTAGGAGGGGACATGAGAAGTCCTTGGCGGGTCGGATCAAGGAAAACCCCAAGGCTTTTTACTCTTATGTGAGGAATAAAAGAATGACCAGGGTGAGGTTAGGGCCGGTCAAGGACAGTGGTGGGAACTTGTGTATGGAATCAGTAGAGATAGGCGAGGTGATGAATGAATACTTTTCTTCAGTGTTCACCAAGGAGAGGGGCCATGTTTTTCAGGAAGAGAAGGTGTTACAGGCTAATAGGCTGGAGGAAATAGATGTTCGGAGGGAGGATGTATTGGCAGTTTTGAATAAACTGAAGGTCGATAAGTCCCCTGGGCCTGATGAAATGTATCCTAGGATTCTTTGGGAGGCGAGGGATGAGATTGCAGAGCCTTTGGCTTTGATCTTTGGGTCCTCGCTGTCCACGGGGATGGTGCCAGAGGACTGGAGAGTGGCAAATGTTGTTCCTCTGTTTAAGAAAGGGAATAGAAATGACCCTGGTAATTATAGACCGGTTAGTCTGACTTCGGTGGTTGGTAAATTGATGGAAAAGGTCCTTAGGGATGAGATTTACAACCATTTAGAAAGATGCGGATTAATCCGGGATAGTCAGCACGGATTTGTGAAGGGCAAATCGTGCCTCACAAATTTGATAGAATTTTTTGAGGAGGTAACTAGGTGTGTTGATGAAGGTAGGGCGGTTGATGTCATATACATGGATTTTAGTAAGGCGTTTGATAAGGTCCCCCATGGTCGGCTTATGATGAAAGTAAGGAGGTGTGGGATAGAGGGAAAGTTGGCCGATTGGATAGGTAACTGGCTATCTGATCGAAGACAGAGGGTGGTGGTGGATGGAAAATTTTCGGACTGGAGGCAGGTTGCTAGCGGAGTGCCGCAGGGATCGGTGCTTGGTCCTTTGCTCTTTGTGATTTTTATTAATGACTTAGAGGAGGGGGCTGAAGGGTGGATCAGTAAATTTGCTGATGACACCAAGATTGGTGGAGTAGTGGATGAGGTGGAGGGCTGTTGTAGGCTGCAAAGAGACATAGATAGGATGCAAAGCTGGGCTGAAAAATGGCAAATGGAGTTTAACCCTGATAAATGTGAGGTGATTCATTTTGGTAGGACTAATTTAAATGTGGATTACAGGGTCAAAGGTAGGGTTCTGAAGACTGTGGAGGAACAGAGAGATCTTGGGGTCCATATCCACAGATCTCTAAAGGTTGCCACTCAAGTGGATAGAGCTGTGAAGAAGGCATATAGTGTGTTAGCTTTTATTAACAGGGGGTTGGAGTTTAAGAGCCGTGGGGTTATGCTGCAACTGTACAGGACCTTGGTGAGACCGCATTTGGAATATTGCGTGCAGTTCTGGTCACCTCACTATAAGAAGGATGTGGAAGCGCTGGAAAGAGTGCAGAGGAGATTTACCAGGATGCTGCCTGGTTTGGAGTGTCGGTCTTATGAGGAAAGGTTGAGGGAGCTGGGGCTGTTCTCTCTGGAGCGGAGGAGATTGAGGGGAGACTTAATAGAGGTTTATAAAATGATGAAGGGGATAGATCGAGTGAACGTTCAAAGACTATTTCCTCGGGTGGATGGAGCTATTACAAGGGGGCATAACTATAGGGTTCATGGTGGGAGATATAGGAAGGATATCAGAGGTAGGTTCTTCACGCAGAGAGTGGTTGGGGTGTGGAATGGACTGCCTGCAGTGATAGTGGAGTCAGACACTTTAGGAACATTTAAGCGGTTATTGGATAGGCACATGGAGCACACCAGGATGGTAGGGAGTGGGATAGCTTGATCTTGGTTTCAGATGAAGGTCGGCACAACATCGTGAGCCGAAGGGCCTGTTCTGAGCTGTAATGTTCTATGTTCTATGTTCTAGGTAGGCCTAGAAGGTAGGGATATGTTCGGCACAACTTGTGGGGCCGAAGGGCCTGTTTTGTGCTGTAGTTTTTCTATGTTTCTATGAAAGTGACTGCCTTTTACATTAAGGCAGCATTTGACCGATAATGGCATTAAAAAGCCCAAGCAAAACTGAAGTCAATGGGAATCAGGGGAAAACCTCCACTGATTGGAGTCATGCTTAGCACAAAAGAAGATGGTTGTGGTTTTTTTCAGGCCAATCATCTCATCACTGCAGGAGAACACCACTAGCTGGAAGTTCCCTTCCAAGCCACTCAGCATCCTGACTTGGAAATATATCACTGTTCCATCACTGTCACTAGTTCAATGTCACAGACAATGCTGTGTCCCTCCCTCACAGCACTGTGGGTGTACCTACACCACATGGACTGCATCACATGGATTGCAACTGTTCAAGAAGGCAATTCACCACCAACTTCTGAAAGGCATTTAGGGATGGGCAATAAATGCTGGCCTAGCCAGTGAAGCCCACATCCCTTGAATGAATTTGTAAAAATACTAGTATTAGTTGTCCACTTCAGGGCCTCAATTAACAGCAGGGTGGGAAGGTCATCCATGGGCCTTCCTTCCAACAGATTTTAGTGAGGTGGAGTTGGGGGTCCTACTCGCCACCCTCAGGCCCGATTAAATTAACACCCTACCACCAAACTCATTATGGGAATCAGGCATGAAATTCCATGGCAGAAACTTTGGCAATATGGATAATTTGGTTTGGAGATTGTTTAGCATGGTGATAGAGGCGCACAGTGCAGAAAGGCCCTTTGGCCCATTGGGTCTGCACCGATGGGTAACACGATACACAGAAACACAGTTACAAACAACCAAGCTACATTGGAAGACTATTGTATCCGAAGAATGAAGATCTAGTTTTAAATTAAAACAGAATTTGTAGAATGTCAGAACAATATCACTTCCAGTCAGTATTTTTTTTGGAATACAAGTTACAAAGTAGAATCACCAAATGAATCTTCCAAGCCATTGGTATGGTATTGGATGTCAGTAGCCCAGATGGAGCGCTCACCATCAATGCGTTTCCGAATCAATGTTGGAATCAGTCCCTTTATCCATTCAGTTGTACAGCAAACTTGAGTTGTATTAGATCTGGAAAAGTTTTAACATTTCAGGCTGGTTAGAATTCAGTTGGCTTTTCAACCACAAATCTTTTTCTTCAATTACATTAATGAACATATGCTGGGCATCAAGATAAGTCAACCAGTTTCCAAAAGATTGCCTTTGTTCAAAGCACAGTTAGAAGTCTCTCAACACCAGGTTAAAGTCCCTTGTAGCAAGGGGCTGTGCACTCTCTATCAGCTCAGCAGAAATTCTGGACATAGAGCTGGTCACCCCAATGGTTTCAGTTGTGTGGCAGAGCAAAACAAAAAAATATTACATTAACTAACATTTTTTGTAAGCAAGCTGGCAGCTTCAACAAGTATGCCAATGAAACACAAATCCATTTTAGCCATACATTCTAACTCCCTGGCCAGCATTAAGTCCTGGATGGTCTGTAGAGTAGGAATTGCTTAGGAGTTGCTCCTGCTCTGTTGCCGTGACTTTGTCCAAACTACACGGTGTATTTACCACTCTTCTGGCAAAGTTGCGGTTCGGTGAAAATTTGGGGCGATAGTAGCCATTAGCACAAAACTGGGAAAAGCAAAACCATCCCAGGACATCTTTGTAATAGAGAGGATCTGGGATTGGAAAGCCAGTTCAGGGTTAACTTCTCACTTCTATTCTTTGTGATTTCCTTGTCCTCACCCTTCAGAGACTTCAACTTTTCGAAAATGCTACCACCTTTATCCCCATGTGCATAAAATCTCATAGAACCATCATTCTTATCCTTCCTAAACTCTTTGGCTTCCTGTGTTCCTCATCTTGATTTTGAAATGTTGACCTTCAGCTTCAATCCCTTGTCTATCCTGAATGATCTCCCCATCTATTCCTGCACATCTGATTCTGAATTATTCCATGTTTCAATGTGCCTTTTGTTGCTGGGAAGGTCTCATTTATTGCCTATATCTAATTGTTCTTGGGCACATTTGGTGATGGGGAACAATTACTGGACAAAAAGGACAGGGGTGATACTTGAGTGGAACTCAGTGCACGAGGGCATACAGTCAGCAGAGTTGAAGCTTTTCAGAGGGATAGGTCAAAAGAGCATTGCAATATAGTCAAATCTGGACAAAGGAATGAATTAGATTTTGAGACATCAATCCTGACAATATTTCCTCTTCTATCCTGAAGGCGTCAAAGTATTTTTTATTTTTGTTTATTCATTCATGGGGCATTGGCATCACTGGCTGGTCACAATTTATTGCCCATCCCTAGTTGCCTTTGGATAGCAGTTGAGAGTCAACCACATTGCTGTGACTCTGGAGCCACATGTAGACCTGGTCAGGTAAGGACAGCAGATTTCCTTCCCAAAAGGACAGCAGATTTCCTTCCCAAAAGGACATTAGTGAACCAGATGGGTTTTTCTAATGGTTTTGAGATCATCAGTAGATTCCTAATTCCAGATTTTTTTTTATTGAATTCAAATTCCACCACTTGCCGTGGCAGGATTCAAACCCAGGTCTCCAGAACATTAGCTGAGTTTCTGGATTAATAATCTAGCAATAATACCACTAGGCCATCTTCTCTCCTCTCTAATGCCGTTCACCCCACCACCACTGCCAGCAAGAATGGAGAATTAGGCGCTCAGCCAAATAACCATTTGCTGCAGCGGGAATTCCAGCTGCAGGGGAGATTGGAGAATCCCGGCCAAGGTTTCATGAACACCCAGGAAGGATCAGGAGGTAGCAATCAAGAATTAAAAAGCTGGTTGAATTTAATTCTCTGTAACCAAAGGAAATTGAGGCCACTTGCATCACACATGTTCCAGCAGAGATCAAGTATCCAAGCACAAAGATCAAATGTGGGATCTCCCTCGGACCTATATAAAAATGCCCGATTTCCCCATTGTGATGATGGGTGTCCGTTATGCTGAAACATATTAGCCATGGAATATCCATTTTAGTGGTTTCAGAGTCCTTCAAACCAATTGATGGGCCCTGTGCTGCCCAATGTAAATCTGCAGACAAATGGTACATGAGGTTCAGTAGGCCCATGAAACGTTGTTCAAATTAATGAGCCAGCTCATAATGCAATAAATAGCCTCTACAACACTCTTTTCACTTAGTGACTATTGCTAATAGGTCTTGAAGTGGAGACTCCAATAAATACAAATCAAAAGTAACCTAGAATTAGGTCTTCCTGCATTTTCTGCCACCATTATATTTCCATTCATGATTAAACTGGGACTTACGCACGTAAAATTTAGATATCAATTTGCTGGTCTTCGAAAATGGGGTTTTAGGTGAGGAAAAAAATGAAACATAGTTTGACCCTGGCTGCAATTTTCCGGGCCCGTTCTCTGTGGACATAAATCCCATTATGGCCGCAAACTCTGACAAGAGGCCAAAAACAGCATTCGGACTGACGGGAACTCGGAACGCCATCTCCCCGGACCCTTCCCGTTAATGTAATCAGGTTCACACTCAGAAAGGGCAAGAACCTGATTTGAATGCATTTGAATGTTGTTAGTGAGGTTAAAGTCAGCTGTTCCGGCCTCACTGAATCTTCTCACCCACCAGCGTGAGGTCACATGAGCGCAAATTACTACTGCTCATTAAAAATATAGCGCCATGGACTCAGAGGATGGAGTTGAGTACTACTCACCACTTAGTGCCAGGGTACATAAAGGCAAAGTAACTGCTGACTACATGTAGGGGTGGGGGGGTTCCTTCAAAGGGGCTTTCGGTTGGAGGGGTGGGGGCTGGGGTTGAGGAGGCCAGGTCAGGGTCAGTCATGTTCGGGGGTTTGGGGAGAACATGGGGCATGCTTTAAGTCATAGATAATACAATGGCTGCTCAGGTGCCTTAAGTGTTAAGGCATGACAGTAATTAGGTTGCGAGTTGACCAAGCCTGAATATTAACGGTGCCTATTAGTGTTGCCTTTCCCTGCCTCAGAGAGCACTTGTGCCCTCTAACATTCCTGAGAGTCTCGCTTCTCCAACTAATTGGCCAACATAATTTAATCCTCAAAGGTCAAGCTGCCTACATTCTCCAAGTTAAAGTCAGAGGTTGAAGGTTGGGTGCAGATCATCAGGAGGTATAGGGTAATGCCTCACAGTAGCGACCACCCCACTGTCCTGGGAGATCCAAGAGACCTCAAGGTTCACATGGGCATCCATGTGCCACAACACATGATGTACCCCACTGCTGCTGCTGTGAACGGAGACGGGGACGATTATGAAGCAGCATGTGCAGTGACCGTGGGCATTGAAGCAATGGTGTGTGATGGATAGCAGATAATTGAGGCAGCACTGCCCACCAGAGACAGGGTAGAGTTGTCAGCCTCTAGCATCATGAGGATTAGGGGTGTTGGGAGGGATTGAGCGTCCATAACATGGATCACCTAATTGACTGCCTCTATATCTCTTTCTCCCAGATTATGGAGGTATGGAGCCAGTGGAACTGGTGGTAATTCTAACCACATCACTGGAGATGGACAGACAACACTGTTTCAAAGCTTGCAGAGGGATTTGGACCAACTAGAAAAATGGGCTGAAAAATGGCAAATGGAATTTAACGCAGACAAGTGTGAGATATTGCACTTTGGAAGGACAAATCAAAGTAGAACGTACAGGGTAAATGGTAGGACTCTGAAGAGTGCAGTTGAACAGAGGGATCTGGGAATACAGGTACAGAATTCCCTAAAAGTGACGTCACAGGTGGATAGAGTCGTAAAGAGTGCCTTTGGTACATTGGCCTTTATAAATCGGAGTATCGAGTATAAAAGTTGGAGTGTTATGGTAAGGTTATATAAGGCATTGGTGAGGCCGAATTTGGAGTATTGTGTACAGTTTTGGTCACCTAGTTACAGGAAGGATGTAAATAAGATTGAAAGAGTGCAGTGAAGGTTCACAAGGATGTTGCCGGGACTTGAGAAGCTGAGTTACAGAGAGAGATTGAATAGGTTGGGACTTTATTCCCTGGAGCGTAGAAGATTGAGGGGAGATTTGATAGAGGTGTATAAGATTTTGATGGGTATAGATAGAGTGAATGCAAGCAGGCTTTTTCCGCTGAGGCTAGGGGAGAAAAAAACCAGAGGGCATGGGTTATGGGTGAAAGGAGAAAAGTTTAAAGGGAATATTAGGGGGGGCTTCTTCACGCAGCGAGTGGTGGGAGTGTGGAATGAGCTGCCGGATAAAGTGGTAAATGCGGGGTCACTTTTAACATTTAAGAAAAACTTGGACGGGTTCATGGATGAGAGGGGTGTGGAGGGATATGGTCCAAGTGCAGGTCAGTGGGACTAGGCATAAAATGGTTCGGCACAGACAAGAAGGGCCAAAAGGCCTGTTTCTGAGCTGTAATTTTCAATGGTTCTATGTCTCCGAGAAGCCCAACTCATGGTGCAGCCTGTGCCAGGAGAACAGAAGGCCGTTGCTCAGGCTAAATACTTAACCACCCATGAGACCAGGAAGGAGACCTTGGGGTTTACAGGACCTGCATGTCCTTCACCGGGCTGTCGGGCACCATGTGCCACTGAAGACCCCATCTGAACAAGGAAACAGTGTGGCACCACAGCCACATCCTCCTAGACCTGGCGTCATGTGGAGGAGAAAGACACTCACTCCCTGTGGCCGTGAAGTCCATGGCAGCCCTAAACTTCTTTGCAACCAGGTCACTCGAAGGCTCGACTAGTGATGTACGTGGCATCTCTCAACCGTCAGCCCACAAGTGCAGCCAGGAGATGATGGATGCTTTGTATGCCCGGGCCTCCGATCTGGACCAGGCCCAGCGAGATGCCAGGGCTGCTGGATTCGCCACATTTGCTGGAATGAGTTAGGTTCAGGGGGCCATTGATGGGACACATGTCGCCCTGAGAGCACCGCCACGTCAGGGAGGGTCCGTCATCATCCGTAAGGGGGTGCATTCCCTGAATGTCCAAATTGTCTGTGACCATCGGCTGAACATCATGCACGTGTGATTTCCAGGAAGCGTACACGATAGCTTCATACTGGGGTACTCGCAAATCCCCGGGGTCTTCAAGGACCACCCCAGGCTGCCGGGACGGCTCATGTGGGAACAAGAGCTACCATTGAGGTTATGGCTGATGATGCCAGTGCGTAGGCCCAGTACCGAGGTGAAGTCTCGTTATAATGATGCTCACAGTGACACCCAGTCAGTAATTGAATAGTGCATAGGACTGCTGAAAATATGTTTCCGTTGCCTCTACCCTTTCAGTGGGGTACTTCAGAATAGCCTCCAGAGGGTGTCCCACATTGTTTTTGTTTCCTGTGCCCTCCAAAACCTGGCACAGCAGTGGAGTGACATATTGGGGGAGAGAAGGAGGAGGAGGAACGTGTCGCTTCCTCTAGGGAGGAGGAGGAGGACTAGGAGGGAGTGGAGGATGAGCTTGAGGAGGATCCTGAGGATGGAGGACAGGCAGCAGCCAGGATGTGCCAGGCCAGGAGGACCAGGGAGGCCTTCAGAGGCTCCAGGTTCACAGATTTGGGCCTGGGTTGGCAGTGTCAGTAAGTCGCTTGTCAATGCTCAGAGTGATGATGACTCACTGTGTAAAGCGGTGATGCTTCTCAAATTCTGCTTATGTCTGACTCCTGTCTGTGCTGACTGCACACTGACTCCTGGGCTCATGCCTGAGTCAGGGTTGGCGGGGGGGGATCATTCCTTAACCCCACTGCTCCAACGGTGGCCCATCTCTCCTCCACGGCATCAAGCAATCTTGTCAGGGCTCCCTGCGAGAGCCGTGGCACTGGTCTTCTCACAGCTTGACTGGGAGTGAGTGCTGAGCAACAATCCAAAAGCAGCTTCCTCTTGTGAACAACGCTTAGCTGAGGCCCGGGTCGGGTGAATCAGACATGCGGCAAGTCAGGCAAGGCATGAATCACGTGGGAGAGCAATAATTTATCGAAGTCGGGGAAGATTGCAATCCGGCACAGATGCGATGCGCACCGATTTTTGCAGCTGAAATTATATTTAGTCATTTTTTGGGAAAATTCAGTGCAGCAACCAGGACAAACGGTGAAGCCTTTTTGATGCTAATTTCCAATGCCCTGAAGTGGCCAGAGCAGCCAAGAGGATGAAATCTGTAGTGACAGAGGGAGCTAGAAAGTATCAAAATACATCTCCCAACTGATAGTACCCAAATCAGAGATTACATTTTATGCCCACTACATAATGCTGGCCATTAAATCTGGCTGGCTGGCACGCTCCACTTACCATGCGAATATATGGAATTCAACTTACCCATGGCTTAGCCTTTCAGATATCTCCTCTAGAGACTGACCTTTTGTCTCAGGCACAACGAAGAAGATAAAAATCAGTCCAACAAAACTCAGCATTGCATATATTAGAAGCACCCACATGAGGCCAATTGATTCTGGAATCAGTAAATAACAATACGTGTAAGCACATTTTCAAAGAGAAAATGACAACAGTTTATGTAATGTTCACACTCCACAAGTTTGCAAAATCAGAATCACCACAAAGACTAGACATAACGTGAATGTAAGGTCATGAGTTCAGTGCACATCCCAGCCAGCTGTATGATCTAATTTTAAAACTGCAGAAAGATTTAGATGGAAAGGGTTGTGCATACATTGAGCAAATATTTCATAAACCTAGACATACAAACATGTGTAGGCCAGGCAGTCATCATAGAATCCCTACAGTGCAGGAAAAGGTCATTCAGCCCATTGAGTCTGTACCGACCACAATCCCAGTCAGGCCCTATATCCGTAACCTCATGTATTTACACTGCCAATCCCTCTGACACTAAGGGACAATTTAGCAGGGCCAATCAACCTAACCGTGCCCACAGAGCTTGTTCCACCATCCAAATAGATTATGGCTGGTACGTATCTCAATTTTAATTACCTGCCAATGTAAGTTTTTACCTGAATACCTGAACCCAACAAAACATCTATTGATAAAAGCAAAATACTGCAGATGCTGGAATCTGAAACAAAAACAGAAAATGTTGCAGAAACTCAGCAGGTCTGACAGCATCTGTGGAGAGAGAATACAGCCAACATTTCGAGGAGCAGACTCGATGGGTCGAGTGGCCTAATTCTGCTCCGACGTCTTATGGTCTGGATGACCCTCCGTCAAATCTGTTAATCTTAGTCTTGAAAATTTTGATCGTTCCAGCATTCACAGAGTTCTGAAAGAGTTCATTTTAATCTTGATGAATGAATGGCACACGCTCACTGAACAGTTGCATTACCTAGACTCAGAATCCCATCAACTGCAACGGAGTTGATCTAGATTTGATCTTTGATTATAACCATGGTTCAATAGCACTTTATTATGGTGAAATTCCTCACAGCGTTTCAAATAATAAATTACTTTTTGAAATGCAGAAACAAACATTCTCCGGGTGAGAAGCCAATGCTCATGTTGCCGAGCCTCCAAAAATATTGTTGCCGAGCCTCCAAACACTATTGTCTTGACTTTTCAGTTCCTATCCATTTGGATTCATCTCCAGTCGGGGCAGGATTCTAACTCACCATAAAGATGCACTCCGAGGTCTTAGGGTCGCAAATACCATGACATGAAAAATTCATAAATAAAGACCCGTACTCATAGCAACTTTGACAATTTCCCAAAGCGTTTTACACCCAATAAAGTACCTTCAGAGTTTGGTCACTTAAGACCATAAGACATAGGAGCGGAAGTAAGGCCATTCGGCCCATCGAGTCCACTCCACCATTCAATCATGGTTGATTTCAACTCCATTTACCCGCTCTCTCCCCATAGCCCTTAATTCCTCGAGAAATCAAGAATTTATCAATTTCTGTCTTGAAGACGCTCAACGTCTTCAATGATGTAGAAGATGCAGCAGCCAATTTGCACACAGGAAGGTGCCATAAAGTGGGGTCTGCAATCTATTATGTTTGAGGTCTAATTATGGACTATAAAGAGACCATGAGGTAAGTAGGTGTAAAACAAACAGGAACAGTTTATTCAATGTTGTGAGACTAGCATAGTCAGTACAAGGCTGTCCTAGCAAGTTCCTTCCCGGGTGGAGCTTGTGCCCCGGGTCACCTGACCAGCTCTCTCACAGCCCAACCACATAGATAACACAGCCTCCACCAGGGAATACTGTCCAAGTATGGGTGAACCTCTGCTGCTCCAAGCTTTGGTAACTTGTCACAACATAGGGATGCAGACAACCTCTGAACTCCTGGTAAAATAATCAATTGCTCATTCCACTTTGGTGGTTGTGAGGATGAGTGAACAGGCCCTCATATAAATCATAGGATCATAGAATCCCTACAGTGCAGAAGCAGGCCATTTGGCCCATCGGGTTTGCACCGACCACAATCCCACCCAGGCCTTATTCCCGTAACCCCACATATTTACCCTGCTAATCCCCTGACATGAGGGTCAATTTAGCATGGCCAATCAACCTAACCCACACATCTTTGGACTGTGGGAGGAAACTGGAGCACCTGGAGGAAACCCACGCAGACACGGGGAGAATGTGCAAACTCCACACAGACAGTGACCCAAGCCGGGAATCGAACCCAGGTCCCTGGCGCTGTGAAGCAGCAGTGCTAACCACTGTGCTACCCCAATCTAAAAAAAGTTACAAATTGCACTGTAACTATCTTAATGTAACATGATGCAGCAGATTGAAGTCTGTAATTCTACACATATTTTTCATTTGTTGGTGTCAGAAAATGAAATTTAAAAGTAATACTTCAGATAACTAAAGGTAAAAACAATTTGCAATGCTTTACAGCTTAGTTAGAATTCCTGGTACATGTACAGTTTCCTCCCAAATAATATCAACAGATACAAAACTCACCTGAACTGACAAGTTCAGGCGGCACGGTGGGATTAGCAGGGACCCGGGTTCAATTCTGGCCTCAGGTCACTGTCGTGTGGAGTTTGCACGTTCTCCCTGTGTCTGCGTGGGTTTCCTTCGGGTGCTCCGGTTTCCTCCCACAATCCAAAGATGTGCGGGTTAGGTTGAGTGGCCATGCTAACTTACCCCTTAGTGTCAGGGGGATTAGCAGGGTAAATATGGGGATGGGCCCTGGGGGGTATTGTTGTTGGTGTGGGCTCAATGGGCCGAATGGCCTCCTTCTGCACTGTTGGGATTCTATGATTCTATGAGTGCAGGTTAGGAAAGTTTGAAAAGGCAGGACAACACACTATTAGGCTTCACTACGATTTAAAGGTACACAGCTAAAAAACAACAGGCAAAAAAATAACTAACAAGCAAGTCGATGTGCAGGCCTTTTGGCTAAGATTAAGTGTCGGATGGAGCCCAAAATGGGGTGCAATGCCTTTTCCTATAAGCTTGGATCTTGTTTGTCTCTCTTGTGGGCACCATGAATTGGATCCAATTTGAATTTGGTTTTTGGGGCAAGAAAGGAGATGGATTTGGGTTCACCTGATCCGCTCTGAGCATTGGCTTTGTAACTTTATGGGAAACATTTTTTTTTAAAAAAGCAAGTCAATGTGAGGCAGAGGGTGGGATTTTACAGCCTCACTCGACCCGAGACTGGAAAATCCCACCCGAGGTCAAAGGACATTTCCATTTGCCCGTTCCAATTCCGTGGTGGGCAGGGCGGTAGAATTCCGGCGAGAGTCTGCATGTAAGTGTTATTTGGATAGTAGGCCTGTCGGCCATTATATGGCATCATCCCCAGTTTTTGGCAGCAGCAAAAAAATAAGAAAAAGTGAAGAGGTAACAGCGTAGAAGTGGCCTTAAGCTGTTGATTTTCTTATCACGGTGAGTTCCACCTCACCACCCCCTCCCTCGATTCCTCCACTGATGCCAAACTATCAGGCTGCTTATCCGACATCCAGCACTGGATGAGCAGAAACTTCCCCCCAATTAAATATTGGGGAGACTGAAGACATTGCCATCAGTCCCTGCTCCAAACATCTGAGTATTGTGGCCCTGATTTTCTCACGGAATTGTTCTGGTCCTTTGCTGGAACTCCAGTTGGAGCTCAGCCGAATCTCCTCTCTTTTAACAAGGTTTCTGAGGCAGCTGCTGGCTAAAAGAAAGTGACTCACAATCCCACGTCTATTCACAACCAATTTGCCTGGGGATCGCTAGCAGGTGCCCGCAGCTCACTGCTCTCATGTAAATGGGTGTTCCTCAGGTCTAGGCATTCAGGTGCAGGGAACTTTGAGGCCAGTGCCTATTCAGATCAACCCCTGGGCCTTCAGTGAAGGAAAGGGTCTGCATCTGACCCATGTTCAACAGATTTCTGATCACAGGAATACCATGCTGAACGTCAGTGATTATTATAAGCTGAATTATTTGGGTTGCATGTTACCAGACAACTTGGGGAATGTGAGCCCAAATTCCACAAATGACTCAGAGTCATAGGCTGGAATCTACCCAAAAACACACAGAGTGTTGCCTCAGGTGAGAAAACCAGTGTGAAACTTGCAGGCTGCCATTCCTCGCCATATTGAACAGCACTCTGTGAAATTTCAAAGGGGAAGTGAGATTCACACAGTCAGCTGGAAGAACAGGGCTGAAGAAAGCCAGGAACACCAGGAATCCCAACTTGGAGGCGCCCTTTTTAAAGGGCGACCCAATCTCTGATTTACATAAAAAGGAACACCACCACCCCCCCCCCCCCCCCCCCAACCCATCTCCGCCACCACTCATCGAAACCCTCCACAGACCATGTGGAACCCCGTCCCCACTGACATCAACATCCCCCACAGACATGGAGAAACCCCTCCCCTCACAGACACAAGGAAACCCCATTCTCCCTCACAGACATAGAGACACCACACACTGGTGGATAACCACCGTGCACCCCACCCCCCCGCCCTCTCCCTACTCCCACCACCCCACCCCCCTCTCAACCCACAGATAAGGGGAACCTCTGCAATGGAGCTCCCATGAGAGCCCCCTGGAAGTGGCCCCAGTGCCAGGGGGCAATGCCCAAGCATAACTCTCACCCCTGGTAGCTATACTTACCTGTGCACCTCCATCGTGGTCACCTCAACTAGTTTTCGTTTTTGCAAACCAGTAGCGATCAGTGCTGGCGGGACATCACGCAGGCTGGGAGGGAAGTTAGGACGAGGGTGCAAGTCGTGGCATCAAGCCCATTAATGTAATGGTAATTTATGCAAACCAGGCTCATGCTCTTCCTGAGTGTGAACCTGATTACATCACTGGTGGGAGGGTGGGGCTATCTCATTCTGAGCTCTCGCCAGATTTAGCGGCCATTATGGTATTTGACCTGGTGGTCAATGGAACCGCTTGATCACAGCCATAGAGTTTCACAGCACAGCAAGAGGCCCTTCACTCCACTGTGTCTGAGCTGGCCATCAAGCATCTATCGATTCTAATCTCATTTTCCAGCACTTGGTCCATAGCCTTGTATGCTGTGGCGTTTTGAGCGCTCGTCTAAATGCTTCTTTAATGTGGTAAGGGTTCCTGCCTCCACCACCCGGTCAGGCAGAGAGTTCCAGATTCCAACCACCCTTCTGCGTGAAAACATTTTCCCTCGAAAACTCCTGCCCCTTACCTTAAGTTTGTGCCCCCCTGGTAATTGGCCCCTCTACTAAGAGGAACAGCTTCTTCTTATTTTGAGAATTTAGTTTGCCATATCATTTTGGCACCATGGAAAAAGTGAATGTAACAGAATAAATGTTTAAGTTTATTTATTAATGTCACAAGTAGGCTTACATTAACATTGCAATGAAGTTACTATGAAAATCCCCCAGTTCCAGACTCTGGCACCTGTTCGGGTACATTGAGGGAGAATTTGGTATGGCCAATGTACCTAACTAGCACGTCTTTTGGACAGTGGGAGGAAACCGGAGCACCCGGAGGAAACCCATGCAGACACGGGGAGAACGTGCAGACTCCATGTGGATAGTGAGCCAAGTTGGGAATCGAACCCAGGTCCCTGGTGTTGTGAGGCAGCAGTGCTAACCGCTGTGCCACCCTTGTTCTCTACAATGCTGGAAATGATACCGTCCAGAGGGTGTGGATGCTCCGAGAGATTGATTCCATGCTTGATCAAACCCCCAGGAATTGTGATTAACACAGAAGAGGACATGTGCCTGCTTTCTGATTGCAGCCATGTGATCTCAGTCGGTGAAGTTCTTTGATGCTACCTACACCTGTGCAATTATTTCAGCTCCAAATGGCCCTTCCCTTTTTGTGTACACCTCCTGCAGCACAACCTCCAACTCTCAAAAACAGCGAAGGGAGGAATGTTGTGCTTGTTCCACGCGGTTCCATTATTTCTCTTTTCAGTTCCTGCCAAAACTTTTCCATGTACAGATTGACTGCAGCACTTTGACAGTTATACCCCTGAGTGGAATTCCTGATCCTCAGACAAGTATGCTCCCTTGGGCAGGTTTTCCTGTGCCTATGGCCTACTAGGGAGGGGATGGGGATGGGGTAGGGAGGGGATGGGGTAGGGAGGGGATGGGGTAGGGTAGGGAGGGGATGGGGTAGGGTAGGGAGGGGATGGGGTAGGGTAGGGAGGGGATGGGGTAGGGTAGGGAGGGGATGGGGTTGGGTAGGGAGGGGATGGGGTTGGGTAGGGAGGGGATGGGGTTGGGTAGGGAGGGGATGGGGTTGGGTAGGGAGGGGATGGGGTTGGGTAGGGAGGGGATGGGGTTGGGTAGGGAGGGGATGGGGTTGGGTAGGGAGGGGATGGGGTTGGGTAGGGAGGGGATGGGGTTGGGTAGGGAGGGGATGGGGTTGGGTAGGGAGGGGATGGGGTTGGGTAGGGAGGGGATGGGGTTGGGTAGGGAGGGGATGGGGTTGGGTAGGGAGGGGATGCGGTTGGGTAGGGAGGGGATGCGGTTGGGTAGGGAGGGGATGCCTTCCATTGGAAAGCTGAACCTCTGCACTGCAAAGGCAAATAAGCCAACAAGTCGGGTCTGAACAACGTCTATTTTTTGTCAGACTTGGAAAATGTGGGTTTGCATATAAAATAATACAAATGAAGTTGTTTCAAACCATGTGCATTGTTATTCTCAATCCAGGCTTCATCCAACATTTCCCAAAAGCCTTACCTGCCACAGACAAAAAAGTTAAAGCAATGACCAGAGTCATGGTCCAGTTCAAGCATCCTATGAAAGCTACGGCTCTGCCTTTGATCCCTATCGGAAAGATTTCACTCAACAGCACCCAAATTACTGCAATCAAAAAACAGAAAATAAAGTTAGAGTTAGCACTTCCAAACTTAAATACTGCTCAGAAACTATCCTTAAACAATGCACATCTAACATTTGCACATCATTTTAAAAGCAAATAATCACCTTGGTGGATATGGAAAAGATCGCGTACAGTGTATATTCTATTACAATATATTTTGATAATTAATTCTGTAATAAGATTATAAAGTTTACCAATGGTCTGATCTGTGCAGGAGCAACTTCTGCATAAGAGCTTACCTGGTCCAAAGCTTATAGAAAAGGCAGCCACGTATACAAGCAGGCAACACAGACACAGCCACTTCAACACAGGAGAGACTTGTTCATTTGTGTGTCCATCTTTCTCAGGGCTTCCCGTAAATGGAGAAGAGGATGCATTTTGCAGCATTGTAATTCCCATACTGCCGTGATCTGTTACTGAGAGGTTTCTAGGTTTTGATGAACTAAAGTCTATACTTGAAGGTAAGGCAGTGGCAGCCGCTGAATTATATCCAGGCGTTGTAGATGTGACATTGTCTTGCCAGTGATTAGTGTAATTATGGTCATTGCAGATGTTTATGGATTCCATTGGAATTTTATGGATCACCAATGCCAATATAATCAATGATACAATTACAATAGTATTTCCCATGTAAAGAAATGTTTTACGTCCTATTTGGTCAATGAAGCTCATCGCTAGGACTGTGCCAAGCACTTTCACCAGCCCCACACTAACTGAAGCTAGTGTCGCTGCTGAATTACTTGCAAAACCAACGGACTTTAAGATAGTGGATGCATAAAATAAAACATTTGTTTGACCGGTAGTTTGCAGGAACAGGGCCAAACCAAATCCTATACAGAGTCGCATTCTCATGTTGTCCTTTGACCTAAACAAATCAAAAAATGTGTAATTGCTTTCAGTGGCCAAGGAAGATTTGATGTTTGTGAGTTCATTGTCAATGTTGGAATATGATCTAATCTTCTTCAGGATGAGGCTTGCCTTTTCGTCATGTCCTTTCTTAACCATATACCGAGGGCTTGGCGGGAGGAAGAAAAGGCCAATGATTTGCACTGCAGCTGGTGGCATAGCAATTATGAACATGTACCGCCATCCATTTGAAGTGCGAGTTAAGGCGTAATTAAAAATATAGGCGAACAGGACGCCAATAACAGTCATGAATTCAATCAGCGCTACCAGCAGGCCTCTTCTGTCTGGTGGTGCAATCTCCGATAGGTAAATGCAGGCTGCAAATACACCTGAAGTTGTAGCAATTCCCACAATGATGCGACCTGCAATGAGCATTGCGTAGGAGGTTGACGCGGACATAATGGCATTTCCCAATATAAAACAGCAAGATGTTACGATGATGCCGATCCGTCTTTCCCATCGATCTATGATGTAACCACCAGCAAGTGAACCTATTATGCCTCCAATTAAGATTGCACTGACGGCTAACTCTTGTTTCTGACAGGTAAGCTGGAAATCGGTGTTCAGCTGCAGAAGAGCTCCAGAAATGTTTGCAAGCTCATAGCCAAAGATAAGTCCACTGCCAGAAGCAATCACAGACGCAGCAACGAGAATCAGGCTAATAGGTCCTAGAAGAACAGTTAAATGATTAGACTTATGGTGATCAAATCATACATGGCAATTAAAATAAATCATGAGGATTCCTCTAAATGGACCTGAACATTCTACATCAAATTCAAACAACCTCGTATTGATTATCGGGGATATTCGTCCTTGTGATTGGAGAATATTTTTACAGATGCCACAGGATGCATCAAGTCCAATTTCACACAGCATTTCCAATAGACATTTAATCACCCATTGAACTAAATTTTTCTCCGCATGCGACGGAAAACCTGAGGTTTCTTTCAATTCTTGGGTTGCCAACAACCACCAGGCTGCAATCTGTGCTTCTTATTTAATTTACATGGTGCTTTGTAAAAAGTGGGACTGTAGTAGTTCAGGGGGAAATGTTGTTGTTATTGAGCTTATGCACCTTGAGTCATCTGTATGCAGCTTGGAAAATTGGACAGTAAGAATTGCACGCACATGTGACTAGTGGTGTTCCGCAGGGCTCTGTGTTGGGACCTCTGCTGTTTGTGATTTATATAAACGATCTGGAAGAAGGTGTAACTGGGGTGATCAGTAAGTTTGCGGATGACACAAAATTGGCAGGACTTGCAGATAGTGAGGAGCATTGTCAGAGGCTACAGAAGGATATAGATAGGCTGGAAATTTGGGCAAAGAAATGGCAGATGGAGTTCAATCCTGATAAATGCGAAGTGATGCATTTTGGTAGAAATAATGTAGGGAGGAGCTATACAATAAATGGCAGAACCATAAAGGGTGTAGATACGCAGAGGGACCTGGGTGTGCAAGTCCACAGATCCTTGAAGGTGACGTCACAGGTGGAGAAGGTGGTGAAGAAGGCATATGGCATGCTTGCCTTTATAGGACGGGGCATGGAGTATAAAAGTTGGGGTCTGATGTTGCAGATGTATAGAACGTTGGTTCGGCCATTTGGAATACTGCGTCCAGTTCTGGTCGCCACACTACCAGAAGGACGTGGAGGCTTTGGAGAGAGTACAGAGGAGGTTTGCCAGGATGTTGCCTGGTATGGAGGGGCTTAGTTATGAGGAGAGATTGGGTAAACTGGGGTTGTTCTCCCTGGAAAGATGGAGGATGAGGGGAGACTTAATAAAGGTGTATAAAATTATGAAAGGCATAGATAGGGTGAACGGTGTGAAGCTTTTCCCCAGGTCGGTGGTGACGTTCACGAGAGGTCATAGGTTCAAGGTGAAGCGGGGGGAGGTTTAACACAGATGTCAGAAGGACGTATTTTACACAGAGGGTGGTGGGGGCCTGGAATGCGCTGCCGGGCAAGGTGGTGGAGGCGGACACACTGGGAATGTTTAAGACTTATCTAGATAGCCACATGAACGAAGTGGGAATGGAGGGATACAAAAGAATGGTCTAGTTTGGACCAGGGAGCGGCACGGACTTGGAGGGCCGAAGGGCCTGTTCCTGTGCTGTATTGTTCTTTGTTCTTTGTTGAAAGACCCCAGCCAATTTTCCATTTATGGGATTTGGTGAAATGCAAACTTACACAGCAATCGGTATGGCAGCTGAGTTTTTTTTTGCCTCTGTGATACTACAGAACCACTTTCAACATGTAGTTCCATAAACAAGCCATGGTTATATTGAATGATGGGGCAGGCTCAAAGGATCTGCTCCAAGATTCTATGTTTCTTTGCAAATGCAACTTGGTGCCAAATCAGCCTCATTTTTACTGGAAGGCAGAACAATTGCATATCCGTAAAAATAAAAGTCGCATTTGCCATCAGAAGATTTATACATGACAGCAACAGCGGCAGTAAACTGTTGACCTATTTGGGTGAACTGAGAGTCCAGTGTGTCTGCAAGTAAAATTAAAATGGTAAGCAAATTGTAAAGACTGACAGCAAGCACAACTTACTTTTTTGCTGGCACGATCAACATTGTGTTTTAGAATTCCCCAGTGAAACGACCTTTCAAGAAAGCTTCAATGCCTCCAAGGATCCTGAACCTTAGTGATTTAGACTACAAGATGTTGCTGTCAATGGAGCACTTACATAATCAACTCTAGGGTGGCACGATGGCACAGTGGTTAGCACTGCTGCCTCACAGTGTCAGGGACCCAGGTTCGATTCCCAGCTTGGGTCACTGTCTGTGTGGAGTTACACATCCTCCCCGTGTCTGTGTGGGTTTCCTCCAGGCACTCCGGTTTTCTCCCACAGTCCAAATATTAGGTGAATTGGCCGTACTAAATTGCCACTTAGTGTCCGAGGGACTAGCTAGGGTAAATGCAGGGGGTTATGGGGATAGGGCCTGGGAGGGATTGTGGTCGGTGCAGACTCGAAGGGCCGAATGGTCTCCTTCTGCACGGTTGGACTCTATGAGTCTCTATCAGGCAAAATAACCAGAAAACAGCTTTTCCAGGGACAAATCCTATCCAGTGATTGAAATAGCAACACCTCCTAAAATAGACAAAGCAAACATCCTAATGCAAACTGATTTTTCTGATCGTAATTTATAAATTTGGAAGTGAATATTTTTGACATTCTGTAGCAGTTGTTGATAGATTTGGTATGATTGGCACAATAATCTTTTCTTTTTAAATTTGTGTGCAACTTAGATCCATGAACAACAAAAATACGCATTTGTATGGCATCCTTAGCTAAGAAAAACATTCCAAGATATTTCAAAAATACGAGAAAGAAAGACCAGCATGAAGCTAGGAAGGGAGAAATTAGAAGAGGTAATGAAATGCATGGCTCAAGAGATGGCTTAAAAGATTTGCAGAAGGAATTCCAATAATTAAGAATGACTTTTTTTTATTCATTCGTGGGATATTGGTGTCACTGGTTGGCCCAACATTTACTGCCCATCCCCAGTTGCCCTTGAGCTGAGTGGCTTGCTAAGTCATACCAGTTGAGAGTCAATCACATTATTGTGACTTTGGAGTCAAATGTAGGCCACACTAGGTAAAGATGGCAGATTTCCTTCCCTAAAGGACATGTCGACAATGGTTTCATGGTCATCAGTAGATTCTTAATTACAGATATTTTTTATTCAATGCAAATCTCACCATCTGTCAGGGCAGGATTCGAGCCCAGAACATTAGTCGAGTTTCGGGATTAATAGTCTAGTGATAATACCACCAGGCCATCGCCTGCCTTGAGTTGAAAGTTCTTCTATCAACAGTAAAGTGGTTGAGGTAGCAGCAGAAACCTGCAATCCTTGGTGGTCATGAGGGAACAGGCAAGGAACAGAGTGGAATCAGTCATGAGGAATGAAGCTAGCAAATACTGTTAGCTTTAGTGGCTTTAGTTTTCTCCGTGTTGAGCCAGATTTGTGACCAAATCTTGATAATGGACAAAAAGACTGAGAGCATGGAAGCAGTTAAAGGGTCAGAAGAAATGAGGGAGATGTGGGGCTAAATATCATTGACACGTATGTGAAAAGAGGGCAACTGTGACTGTATAAGGAACTGGTGAGACCACATCGGGAGTACTGTGAGCAGTTTTGGTCCCCTTTTTTAAAGAAAGATATTGGAGGCAGTTCAGAAACGGTTCACTAGGATGATCCCAGTTATGGAGAGATTTTCTTATGTGGAAAGGTTAAACAGGTTGGGACTCTACTCATTGGAATTTAGAAGAATGAGAGGTGATCTCATTAAAACATATAGGATTCTTAAAGGGCTTGACAGGGTAAATGCTGAGAGGATATTTCCCGTCATGGGAGAGTCGAGGACCAGAGGGCATAGTCTCAGAATAAAGGGGCGCTAATTTAAGAATCAGATGAGGAGGAGTTTCTTCCCACAGAGAGTTGAGAGTCTTTGGAACTCCTTGCCACAGAGAGTTCTGGAGCCAGAGGCCTTGTGTATATTTAAGGGTGAGATAGATTTTTGATCAGTAAGGGGATGAAGGATTATGGGGAAAGGGCAGGAAAGTGGATGAGAGGGATGTCGGATCAGCCATGATCCTATTGAATGGCGGAGCAGGCTCGAGAAGCCGAACGGCCCATCCCTGTTGCTATTTCTTATGGTCTTGTTATGTGCCAGCAAAAAGAAGGTCTTGCTAATTCATTACCTGTATGCCGGGCTGTCCGGTGTCCATGGCCAGACACCGGCAGTCTGCCAGGTGGGCACCGACTGATGTGCACCACACAGCCATGCCCCTGACCACCCAGGGGCTTCAGTGGCCTCCAAACCCCCGGCGTGACCATCGCGTCAGGTTTCCGATGGTGGAGACCAGTAATAATTCTCGCTGTTCTTGTGATGTGTCTGAAGGCCAGTGAATTCCATGCGATGGGGTTTCATAGGATCATAGAATCCCCCACAGTGCAGAAGGAGGCCATTCAGCCCATTGATTCTGCACTGACCACAATCCCACCCAGGCCCTATCCCCATAACCCCATGCATTTACCCTAGCTAGTCCCCCTGACACGAAGGGGCAATTTAGCATGGCCAATCAACCTAACCCGCACATCTTTGGACTGTGGGAGGAAATCAGAGCACCCGGAGGAAACCCACACAGACACGGGGAGAACACAGCCGGTGACCCAAGCCGGAAATCGAACCCGGGTCCCTGACGCTGTGAGGTAGCAATGCTAACCACTGTGCCACCATGCCGTTTGAACGGGCTATGCATATTTAAATGCTACTTTAAATATGTAATAGGTCTCAGAACAAAGGAGCATTGAGTTGTCTTTCCAGGATGATTGTTCAAGCTCAGGGAGGCAAAATATGGTGGCGCCTGACATGGTCAAGCCAGGTTTGATAATTGTTGACAAAGCCAGTAATGCAGCAAGTATCTTTGAGCTTGCACTCCTCTGATCAGAGACTAAAAATGAGGATATCTGGCATGTGGGAGTCTTTTAAGGAACAGTTGTTAGGGCTGCAGGATAGGCATGTGCCTGTAAAAAAGGATAGGAAGGGTAGGATTCTAGAACCGTGGATAACCAGGGAAATTGAGGGATTGGTCAAAAATAAAAGAGAGGCGTACGTTAGGTCCAGGCAGCTAAAAACGGAGGGAGATCTGGAGGAATACAAAGAAAGTAGGAATGAACTCAAACGAGGAATTAGAAGGGCAAAAAGGGGTCACGAAATGTCCTTGGCAGACAGGTTTAAGGAGAATCCCAAGGCATTTTATTCATATGTTAGGGACAAAAGGGTTGTCAGGGAAAAAATCGGACCTCTCAGGGACAAAAGTGGGGAATTATGCTTAGAGCCCAAAGTGGGGAATTATGCTCAGAGCCCAAAGAAGGGGCTGAAGGGTGGATCAGTAAATTTGCTGATGACACCAAGATTGGTGGAGTAGTGGATGAGGTGGAGGGCTGTTGTAGGCTGCAAAGAGATATAGATAGGATGCAGAGCTGGGCTGAAAAATGGCAAATGGAGTTTAACCCTGACAAATGCGAGGTGATTCATTTTGGTAGATCAAATTTGAATGTGGATTACAGGGTCAAAGGTAGGGTTCTGAAGAATGTGGAGGAACAGAGAGATCTTGGGGTTCATATCCATAGATCTCTGAAGGTTGCCACTCAAGTGGATAGAGCCGTGAAGAAGGCCTAAAGTGTGTTGGCGTTCATTAACAGGGGCTTTGAGTTTAAGAGCCGTGGGGTTATGCTGCAACTGTACAGGACCTTGGTGAGACCACATTTGGAATATTATGTGCAGTTCTGGTCACCTCACTACAAGAAGGATGTGGAGACACTGGAAAGAGTGCAAAGGAGATTTACCAGGATGCTGCCTGGTTTGGAGGGTAGGTCTTATGAGGAAAGGTTGAGGGAACTTGGGCTTTTCTCTTTGGAGCGGAGGAGGTTGAGAGGAGACTTGATAGAGGTTTATAAGATGATGAGGGGGATAGATAGAGTGAACGTTCAAAGACTATTTCCTCGGGTGAATGGAGCGGTAACTTGGGGGCATAACTATAGGGTTCATGGTGGGAGATATAGGAAGGATGTCTGAGGTAGGTTTTTTACTCAGAGAGTGGTTGGGGTGTGGAATGGACTGCCTGCAGGGATAGTGGAGTCAGAAACTTTAGGAACATTTAAGAAGCTATTGGATAGGCACATGGAGTACTTCGGGATGATAGGGAGGAAATAGCTTGATCTGGGTTTCAGACAAAGCTCGGCACAACATCGTGGGCCGAAGGGCCTGTTCTGTGCTGTACTGTTCTATGTTCTATGTTCTAAGTAGGGGAGATCCTAAATGAATACTTTGCGTCGGTATTCACAAAGGAGAGGGATGTGTTGACTGGGAGTGTCTCGGAGGGGAGTGTTGACCCGTTAGAGAAAATCTCCATTACAAGGGAGGAAGTGTTAGGTTTTTTAGGGAATATAAAGACTGACAAATCCCCAGGGCCTGATGGAATCTATCCAAGGCTGCTCAGTGAGACGAGAGATGAAATCGCTGGGCCTCTGATGCAAATCTTTGTCTCGTCACTGGACACAGGTGAGGTCCCAGAGGATTGGAGGATAGCTAATGTGGTCCCGTTATTTAAGAAGGGTTGGAAGGATAACCCGGGAAATTATAGGTCGGTGAGCTTGACGTCCGTGGTAGGGAAGCTGTTGAAGAGGATTCTTAGAGATAGGATGTATGCGCATTTAGGAAGGAATAAACTCATTAACGATAGTCAGCATGGTTTTGTGAGAGGGAGGTCATGCCTCACTAACCTGGTGGAGTTTTTTGAAGAAGTGACTAGAATGGTTGACGAGGGAAGGGCCGTGGATGTCGTCTATATGGACTTTAGTAAAGCGTTTGACAAAGTCCCTCATGGTAGGTTGGTGCAAAAGGTTGGATCTCATGGGATAAAGGGGGAGGTGGCTAGATGGGTGGAGAACTGGCTTGGTCACAGAAGACAGAGGGTGGTAGTGGAAGGGTCTTTTTCCGGCTGGATGCCTGTGACTAGTGGTGATCCGCAGGGCTCTGTATTGGGACCTCTGCTGTTTGTGATTTATATAAACGATCTGGAAGAAGGTGTAACTGGGGTGATCAGTAAGTTTGCGGACGACACGAAAATGGCTGGACTTGCAGATTGTGAGGAACATTGTCAGAGGCTACAGAAGGATATAGATAGGCTGGAAATTTGGACAAAGAAATGGCAGATGGAGTTCAATCCAAATAAATGTGAAGTGATGCATTTTGGTAGAACTAACGTAGGGGGAGCTATACGATAAATGGCAGAACCGTAAAGGGTGTAGATACGCAGAGGGACCTGGGTGTGCAAGTCCACAGATCCTTGAAGGTGACGTCACAGGTGGAGAAGGTAGTGAATAAGGCATATGGCATGCTTGCCTTTATAGGACGGGGCATAGAGTATAAAAGTTGGGGTCTGATGTTGCAGTTGTATAGAACGTTGGTTCGGCCGCATTTGGAATACTGCGCCCAGTTCTGGTTGCCACGCTACCAGAAGGACGTGGAGGCTTTAGAGAGAGTGCAGAGGAGGTTTAGCAGGATGTTGCCTGGTATGGAAGGGCTTAGTTATGAGGAGAGATTGGGTAAACTGGGGTTGTTCTCACTGGAAAGATGGAGGATCTGGGGTGACCTAATAGAGGTGTATAAAATTATGAAAGGCATAGATAGGGTGAACGGTGTGAAGCTTTTTCCCAGGTCGGTTGTGACATTCACGAGGGGTCATAGGTTCAAGGTGAGGTGGAGGGAGGTTTAACACGGATATCAGAAGGATGTATTTTACACAGAGGGTGGTGGGGGCCTGGAATGCGCTGCCGGGCAAGGTGGTGGAGGCGGACACACTGGGAACGTTTAAGACTTATCTCGATAGCCACATGAATGGAGTGGGAATGGAGGGATACAAAAGAATGGTCTAGTTTGGACCAGGGAGCGGCGCGGGCTTGGAGGGCCGAAAGGCCTGTTCCTGTGTTGTATTGTTCTTTGTTGTTTGTTTGATATACCAAAAGGGACAACACGACTGGAGAATAGGTAACAGCTTTGCAAGGGGACAAGAACGCCAAGGTCAGAGGTGAGAAAGCGATTAGATTGGTCCATAGTCATACCGTGTTCTGGTTGATCAAAGCTGAAAGCAGGGATTTTGTGAAGGAGTTGGACAAAGAGTTTCTTTCATGAGCAGATGGTGGGACCAGTAGATTGGAGCACGGTAGGAGATGTGAGAGATAAGGAAGAACAGAGGTCAGAGGTTGCCTTGACAGTGATCAAGATCTCAGGTTTATTGTAGAGGAGTTGGGAGAGCAGTGAAGTGAGAAAAGAAGGAGCTAGCAGATTGAAGTGAGTAACTCTGTAGCTTTGAGGAGTGCACCAGCATGTAACGCTTCTACCTTTTTCAACAGTCGGCTGGTTCAGGATAGAATATGAAAAATCATTTTGAACCTCAGTTGACTTGGATTCATTTTCTTGTTCAAGTTCTGTCTCCGTATTCATTGTTGCGTCTTGCTATAGAAAAGAATAGAGTAAAATGTAATCTTTTCTTGTCTGCATGGAGCTAACTTCTTGACTCAGGCACGGCATAAAAATATGAAATAAACTTTTCTATTCAGCCATAAATTAAAATTCCATCTTACGTTAAAATAAACTCAGATATTTCAGTAAAAATGCATATTGTATAAAGACAATGAATGGTACTCATTTTGATTTCAAAGAAGTGCCCTAGAGGAGATAAAGTCCTCAAAGTTGGTAGCATGATTCTGGACAGGAATGTTTAGGAACACAGCTTGGTTTGAATGTAGAACTGGATCATCCTGGATGCAATTTGTGGGATGCCTCAGGGATCAATGCTGGGTCCATTAGCTGCCCTAACAAACACAAAAATAATCTAAACACAAATTAATTTCCAAGTTTATAGATGGTATCAAATTGGAATTGACAGGAGGGAGGTAAAGTGGGAAGAAGGGAAGGATGGGCAGGAAGGAAAGAAAGACAGATATTGAGGAAATAGGACCTTGGGCTGGATGATCAAGGAAATAGAACACTTATCTCAGGAAGTAAGTCTAATTTCTGCAGAAAGTTGGTCTGGCAAAACATGAAATACTGTCTACAAACTGATCATGATGTTGAGAAAGACATAAGAACATAAGAACTAGGAGCAGGAGTAGGCCATCTGGCCCCTCGAGCCTGCTCCGCCATTCAATAAGATCATGGCTGATCTTTTTGTGGACTCAGCTCCACTTACCCGCCCGCTCACCATAACCCTTAATTCCTTTACTGTTCAAAAATTTATCTATCCTTGCCTTAAAAACATTCAATGAGGTAGCCTCTACTGCTTCTCTGGGCAGGGAATTCCACAGATTCACAACGCTTTGTGTGAAGAAGTTCCTCCTCAACTCAGTCCTAAATCTGCTTCCCCTTATTTTGAGGATTTGCCCCTAGTTCTAGTTTCACCGGCCAGTGGAAACAACTTCCCTGCTTCTATCTTATCTATTCCCTTCATAATCTTATATGTTTCTATAAGATCTCCCCTCATTCTTCTGAATTCCAATGAGTATAGCCCCAGTCTACTCAGTCTCTCCTCATAAGCCAACCCTCTCAACTCCGGAATCAACCGAGTGAATCTCCTCTGCACCCTCTCCAGTGCCAGTTTCTCCTTTCTCAAGTAAGGAGACCAAAACTGTACACAGTACTCCAGTACTCCACAGTACTCCAGCTGCAACATAATCTCGCTGTTTTTAAACTCCATCCCTCTAGCAATGAAGGACAAAATTCCATTTGCCTTCTTAATTACCTGCTGCACTTGCAAACCAACTCCTTGAGAGTCCTGCACAAGGACACCCAGGTCCCTCTGCACAGCAGCATGCTGCAATTTTTTACCATTTAAATAATAGTCTATTTTGCTGTTATTCCTACCAAAATAGATGACCTCACATTTACCAACATTGTACTCCATCTGCCAGACCCTCGCCCACTCACTTAGTGTCATCTGCGAATTGGTCCCCAACTCCAAATTACGGGAATAGGGCCTGGGTGAGATTGTGGTCGGTGCAGACTTGATGGGCCGAATGACATCCTTCTGCACTGTAGGGATTATATGCTTATATATGTATGTTCTCCCCCTGTCTGCGTGGGTTTCCTCCAGGTGCTCCACTTTCCTCCCACGGTCCAAAGATGTGCAGGTTAGATGGATTGGCCATACTAAATTGTCCCTTCATGTCAGGGGCATTAGCAGGGTAAATACATGGGGTTACGGGGATAGGGCAGGGGGTGTGTATGGGTACGATGATCTGTCGGAGAGTTGGTGCAGATTCGATGGGCCGAATGGCCACCTTCCAGATTGTAGGGATTCTATGAAAAGATGTGGTGACCAGTTGAATTTCCCCTGTGTTTTCTGTTCAATCATTTGATCCAGGAGGGCATGCCAGCGCCTCAGAATTCCCTTGACTGAAAAGACTTCTCCCACTACTCACCCTAAATATCATCTGCTTAACTTTATGTCTATACCCTTTTGTTCTAGACTCCTCAGCCAGCCAAGCAAACAATTAAACTCACAATCCGATATGACAAACAACTGAAATTAAAAGCTACAACCAGTTGCTAAAAATGAATTATTAAAGAAAAGTTTAAAGTTTGTTTATTAGTCACAAGTAAGGCTTACATTAACACTGCAATGAAGTTACTGTGAAATTCCCCTAGTCGCCACATTGTGGTGCCTGTTCGGGTACACTGAGGGAGAATTTAGCACGGCCAATGCACCTAACCAGCACGTCGTTCAGACTGTGGGAGGGGGCCAGAGCACCCGGAGGAAACCCAGGCAGACACAGGGAGAACATGCCAATTCCACACAGACAGTGACCCAAACTGTGAATCAAACCCAGGTCCCTGGCGATGTGAGGCAGCAGTGCTAAGCACTGTGCCACCATGCCGTCTTTACCTTTAACTCAACATAAATCTGTTCTATTCTTCAATTTGAAAGTAAAACGTTTTCTGCTGAGGTCGACTTCTGGCCATAATTACAATTTGAATTTCTGGATTTAGGATTCAAATGGGGAGGCGATGGCCTAGTGGTATTATCGCTCGACTATTAATCCAGAAACTCAGCTAATGTTCTGGCGATCTGGGTTCGAATCCCGCCACAACAGATGGTGAAATTTCAATTCATTAAAACCAACTGGAATTAAGAATCTACTGATGACCATGAAACTATTGTCAATTGTTGGAAAAACCCATCTGGTTCACTAATGTCCTTTAGGGAAGGAAATCTGCCGTCCTTACCTGGCCTGGCCTACATGCGACTCCAGAGCCACAGCAATGTGGTTGACTCTCAACTGCCCTCTGAACAAGGGCAACTAGGGAGGGACAATAAATGCTGGCCAGCCAGCGACGCCCATGTCCCACAGATGAATTTTTAAAAATGAGCTGGTTGGAATTTAACAGTATCTCAGTTTCAATGGGGAGATTTTGAACTCACTTCCTGCATCTATGATACCTTGTACACAGATTACGACTGACTCAGTGCCGTATGGTTGCTACGGTTACCTTGCACTGAACTGTACAAAGAGAGAGAGAGAGCAAAGGGGAGATAAACAGATCTACGCAAGCTTGACAGTAGCATCAAACTGTGAGGTAACTTCTCTCTACCCAGGCAATTCGATGGAATGTCGAGGGTCAAATACAGGAAAACAGCACCAGTACAGAAGAAGAAGAGAATTGAGAAGTAGGATGGATTTTCAATTTGCTAAGTTACAAACTGCTTGGCAACTTTACGACCACCCTGTTCTGGATTGCTTTGTGGAGGAGAGATAGAGAGAAGTTGCTCTCGTGATTTGTCTGTAATAAAATGCTGATTGATTGGTGAGCTTGTTGCAACTTTACAAGTATCATAAAATTCAGCCCGGCTGCATTACAGGAGCGGCTAGCAGTGTGAGCAGAGGAAATCAAAGGCAAGTTGAGTATGAGCCAGCAATTTGTGTGCCCTTGAGATAGTGTGGTGAACCATCGTTGGTTACCACTGTGGGGTTATTCTAATGTTGCTGTTGGGCTAGGGTGTTCACACTGTGGGGTTGTTATAATGTTGTTGTTGGGCTAGGGTGTTTACACTGTGGGATTAATATACCTGTGGTGGATGCTGTTGTGGCACATCCCGGTCGGGCCCCGCCTCCTGGGAGAGGTATAAGACCCTCTGCTCGGGCGGGACCCCTCCAGTCTGGAATGGTGTACTCGTGTTTAAATAGTTCCATTGTTAGACAATAAAAGCCTTCAATCACTGAAGCCTTGTGTCTCGTGCTCAATTGTCGCGCATCAATTTTATTGTCTAACACGAAACTCTCGACAGAAAGGAGAGTATGGAACAAATGCTAAAGCCAGAGCGTCTGACGCTGGATCCACGTGCGGTCGGCGCCTCTAACACCTTCGACCACTGGCTGAAGTGTTTCGAGGACTACCTGGCAGCCTCTGCAGCAGTCACTACGGATAACGACAGACTCCAGGTCCTCCATGTGAGGGTAAGCGACACTGTCTACCTCGCGATTCGTGCGGCCACCACTTACCCGAGGGCCCTCGAGCTTTTGAAAAAGCGATACACGAGACCTCCCAACGAGATCCACGCTCGTTACCTCCTCGCTACACGATGTCGGCAGTCGGGCGAAACCATGGAGGACTACGCCAATGAGCTCTTGCAGCTTGCCAGGGGCTGCGACTGCAAAGCTGTGTCGGCTGAGCAGTACATGTACGACCTCGCCCGAGATGCGTTTGTGGCAGGGGTAGGGTCTTCGTACATCCGGCTCAAGCTGTTGGAGAAGGGGAATCTCAACCTGACCCAAGCTATGGAGATGGCTGAAATGCTGGAGGCGGCGTCGAAAAGCTTGGCCCTGTATCCGGAGGACCACGTGGAGACAACGTGGCAGGAGCAGTCACAAATCCCTCCTCGCCCCACGGGCTCGCGCTCCCATATCGACCCGACGACGGCGGCAGCCCCAGGCGGCCCGCGGTGCTATTTCTGCGGAGGAGCCAAGCATCCACGGCAACAGTGTCCTGCTAAAACGGTGGTCTGCAATCAATGCGGTAAAAAGGGGCACTACGCGAAATTCTGCAGATCGAAGCCCAAGAACGGCAGTGCAGCCTGTGACCCTCCAGAACGGGGATCATCTCCATCGGCGTCGCAGTACCCACGAGGTCCGTCCACGTGCGAGCCCAGGACGACGCCATTGTGGCTGGCGGAGGAGGAGGATGACCACCAGGAGTCGCTACGCTTGGCGCCCTCAACCATGTGCGATTCATGGGGGCGGCCATCTTGGTCAACGACGACCAGGAGCGACCAGCAGGGGTCCTCAGCATCAACCTCGGATGCCTGCAGTGACGTCCAAGGGCCAACGGTGGCGTCGATCACCCTGAACCAGGCTAAGCACCACAGGCTTGACTGTTCAATGATGAACATTAAGGTAAATGGTCGTACTGTTTATTGTCTGTTTGACAGCGGGAGCACTGAGAGTTTTATTCACCCTGACACTGCAAAGAGGTGTGGACTCCGGGTTCTACCTGCCAAACAGACAATTTCTATGGCATCACGGTCCCGGTCTGTACCGATCCAAGGACGTTGTGTGGTAACTCTGGAAGTGCAGGGCACAATTTACGAGCGATACAGGCTCCTTGTGTTGCCGCATCTTTGCGCGCCAATTCTCCTCGGACTAGACTTTATGGTCCACATGAAGAGTGTGATCCTACAGTACGGTGGGCCACTCCCTTCGCTGACAGTAGGGGATCAGCCGCAGCCTCCAAATCGTCCAAAGCGCCCCGCATGCAATCTTTCCACACTAAAGATCACCACACCCTCTTTATTTAAGAATCGGGTACCAGGCTGCAAGCCCATCGCTACTAAAAGTAGGCGTTACAGTGCTGAAGACCGGATCTTCATCAGATCTGAGGTTCAGCGGCTCCTCAAAGAAGGGATCATACAGTCCAGCGTTAGTCCGTGGAGAGCACAGGTCGTGGTGGTTAAGAGCGGGAACAAACCCCGGATGGTCATCGACTACAGTCAGACCATTAATCGATATACGCAGCTGGATGCGTATCCTCTCCCGCGCATATCTGATATGGTCAATCAGATTGCGCAGTACCGGGTGTTCTCCACCATAGACCTTAAGTCCGCCTACCACCAACTCCCCATCCGCCCAGAGGACCGATATTACACGGCTTTTGAGGCGGATGGTCGTCTGTATCAGTTTCTTAGGGTTCCATTTGGTGTCACCAATGGGGTCTCGGTCTTCCAGCGTGCTATGGACCGAATGGTGGACCAGAACGGGTTGCGGGCTACCTTCCCGTACCTGGATAATGTCACCATCTGCGGCCATGATCAGCAGAACCATGACACAAATCTCCAGAACTTTTTGCGCACTGCATCTTGCCTGAATCTGACCTACAACAGGGAGAAGTGTGTATTCCGTACGCGCAGGTTAGCCATCCTGGGATACGTGGTGGAAAACGGGGTCATTGGCCCTGATCCAGACCGTATGCGCCCCCTTACTGAACTTCCCTTGCCCGCTAGCGCAAAAGCACTGAGGAGATGCCTCGGCTTCTTCTCCTATTATGCGCAGTGGGTCCCCAACTACGCGGACAAAGCCCGTCCGCTTATTAAGTCCATGACTTTTCCACTCACGCCAGAGGCCCAATTGGCCTTCAAGGCATTGAAAAGCGACATTGCAAAAGCCACGATGCACGCGGTGGATGAATCCATTCCTTTTCAGGTGGAAAGTGATGCATCTGATTTCGCCCTGGCCGCCACACTAAACCAGGCAGGCAGGCCCGTCGCGTTTTTTCCCGCACCCTTCAAGGTCCCGAAATTCGGCATTCAGCGGTGGAGAAGGAGGCCCAGGCTATTGTGGAGGCCATCAGACACTGGCGCCATTACCTGGCGGGGAAGCGGTTCACCCTGATCACGGACCAGCGATCCGTGGCGTTTATGTTCAATAATACGCAGAGGGGCAAGATCAAGAATGACAAGATCTTGCGGTGGAGAATTGAGCTCTCCACCTATAATTACGATATTATGTATCGTCCAGGGAAACTCAATGAGCCCTCGGATGCCCTCTCGCGCGGAACATGCGCTACTATGCAGGAGGACCGCTTGAACGCCCTCCATAATGACCTGTGCCATCCTGGGGCACTTCATCAAAGCCCGCAACCTGCCCTACTCGGTGGAGGATGTCAGGTCAGTAACTAGGAGCTGTCGGATTTGCGCGGAATGCAAACCGCACTTTTACCGACCTGACCGGGCACAATTGGTCAAGGCCACTCGCCCCTTCGAGAGGCTGAGTGTGGATTTTAAGGGCCCCCTTCCCTCAACAGACCGGAACGTGTACTTTCTTAACATCATAGATGAGTACTCCCGGTTCCCGTTTGTTGTCCCCTGTGCGGACACGTCGACTGCCACGGTGATCAAGGCATTCCGTGACCTTTTTACCCTGTTCGGGTACCCCAGCTATATACATAGCGACAGGGGCTCGTCGTTCATGAGTAACGACTTGAGGCAATTCCTGCTCTCATACGGGATTGCCTCTAGTAGAACCACGAGTTACAACCCTAGGGGCAACGGACAGGTGGAGAGAGAGAATGCTACAGTCTGGAAGGCTGTCCTATTGGCGCTGAAGTCCAAAGGCCTTCCAGTCTCCCATTGGCAGGAGGTCCTCCCAAATGCGCTTCACTCCATTCGCTCCCTCCTGTGTACGGCAACCAATGCTACTCCCCACAAGAGGATGTTCTCATTCCCTCGGAAGTCGTCCTCGGGGATATCTTTACCAGCCTGGTTGACGTACCCAGGACCCGTCCTTCTGCGGCGACATGTGAGGGCCCGCAAGTCCGACCCCTTGGTCGAACCGGTCCACCTCCTCCACGCCAACCCTTAGTATGCCTATGTGGCATATCCTGACGGGCGAGAGGACACAGTCTCGATCCGAGACCTGGCGCCCGCAGGGGACGTAGCAACTCCTGTCGCTCCCATACCCCCAGTCACGAATCCCCTATCGCTTATTTCTCCCCCGGACGTGGCGCGGTCAGCACCGGGACCAGTGCATAACAGTTATACTCCCATGTACAGCTTGCCTGAGACTCGGAGATCGGCGCCACCACAGAAGGTACCGGGATCCCCTGCACTACCGCTTCACCAGGGTCAACCGGCCCGTGAGTCCTCGAGGGGACAGCCGGACGCTGTTTTGGAGAGAACGCCACCGCAAGCACCTGCTCCGGTGTCACAGCCGGTATTGAGGAGGTCACAACGACGGTGCGGTCCTCCAGACCGTCTGGACTTGTAGATTTTTTTGTATATATGTAGTCTGTTTTCGCACCCCGCCGGCCTTTGTTTTCAAAGGAGGGGTGAATGTGGTGAACCATCGTTGGTTACCACTGTGGGGTTATTCCAATGTTACTGTTGGGTTAGGGTGTTTACACTGTGGGATTAATATGCCTGTGGTGGATGCTGTTGTGGCACATCCCGGTCGGGCCCCGCCTCCTGGGAGAGGTATAAGACCCTCTGCTCAGGCGGGACCCCTCCAGTCTGGAATGGTGTACTCGTGTTTAAATAGTTCCATTGTTTGTCAATAAAAGCCTTCAATCACTGAAGCCTTGTGTCTCGTGCTCGATTGTCGTGCATCAGATAGGAGGCGGAAGCCAGCAAAATAGTGACTAACCACATTGAAACAGCTGCCTGCGGGCTGGGATATTGTCCTAGAAGCTGGATGAGATATGGCATGGCTGCCCACTCCAAGGAGACAGGTTTTTGACACTCCCTGAGTGTCAAATGCCTGAGTCCCACCTCCTGTCGCCCAACCCCTATTCACTTTTGTCCAGATCAACTCCACACCTCTCCTTCTTCTCTATCTCTCTATTTCTCTCTCCTCCACAAAGCAATCCAGGACAAGGTGGTTGTAGAGTTGTCAAGCAGTTTGTAACTTAGCATTTTGAAAATCCTACTCCTCAATTCTCTTCTTCTATTTTACTGGGTCAGATACAGGAAAACAGAAGGCCACAGACATGTCAACGTGGGAATGAAAAGCAGGCCCTGAACTCGCATTTGCTGACAGCAGAATAGTCTCATGATATTAGAATCCCGACAGTGCAGAAGGAGGCCATTTGGCCCATTAAGCCTTCTGTTTTCCTGTATTTGATCCTGGACATTCCATCTAATTGCCTGGGTAAAGAGAAGTTATCTCACAGTTTGATGGTTCTGTCAAGCTTGTATACATCTGTTTATCTCCCCTTTGCTCTCTCTCTCTCTTTGTACAGTTCAGTGCAAGGTAACTGTAGCGACCAGATGGCACTGAGCCAATTGTAACCTGTGTACAAGATAAGCAGGAAGGAAGTGAGTTTAAAATCTTCCCATTAAAACTATGAGGTACTGTTAAATTCCAATCAGCTCATTTTTAAAAATTCATTTGTGGGACATTGGCATCGCTGGCTGGCCAACATTTATTGCACATCCTCAGTTGCCTTTGATTGAGCCAACTGCGTGGCTCGCTAGGCCATTTCAGAGGACAGTTGAGAGTTAACCACTTTGCTGTGACCTAAAGGCCCCTTTTTGAGCCATTTTAAGGAGCTGTCAGTAGTTTGCCCATGGTGGGGCGACACCTCATTATTTGGGAAGGCTGGCTGCCAGTTTAATGAAGATCATCCTGCTGCAGGAACCAGAGGGATCTGGGGCATTGCATATGGTGGCTCCTTGGCCAAAAGGAGGGATCTACAGGCAGGGAGGGCAGCTGACCCTGCTGCCCCAAGGATCACCCTCAAGAGATTTCTCCTCTGATCCTCAGTCCCCTGAATTCTTCACTTGGTATTTAATTTACCTGTTGGAGGCTTGCAGTCTCTAACCTTCAGTAGCTTCCACCCAGCTCTCTCAGTGGTGGCACAGTGGTTAGCACTGCTGCCTCACGGTGCCAGGGACCCGGGTTCAATTCCGGCCTTGGGTGAAGGACTAGCAGGGTAAATACGTGGGGTTACAGGGATAGGGCCTGGTTGGTATTGTTGTCGGTGCAGACTTGATGGACCGAATGGCCTCCTTCTGCACTGTCGGGATTCTACTGTCCTGCTTTCAGCAAATGCGGGTTCAGGGTTTGCTTTTCATTCCCACGTTGACATGTCTTGGCATTTTCATCAGAGCTTGTAAAGTTAAAATAGACTTGAAGTGAAAGTAAAAGATGGAAGATCAAAAACAGAAGGTCTGTGATCTCACGGGGGAACAAAGACATTTTCAAAGGGAATTCAATACTGTGCCACACAACGGACTTGTGAGAAAAGTTATAACGCATGGAATAAAAAGGACTGTAGCAACGTGGATACAAAATTGTCTGAGTAATAAAACAAAGAACAAAGAACAGTACAACACAGGAACAGGCCCTTCGGCTTACCAAGTCTGCCCAGCACATAACGACTTTCAAAACTGAAGACTTTTTGCCTCTACATGGTCTGCATCCCTCTATTCCCTGCCTAGTCATGTATTTGTCACGATGCCTCTTAAACTTTGGGCAAAGCATATTTCTCGCGCTAGAGGAATGTTTGTATTGCTGTATCCAGGATTCTTGCTTTTCCTGGTAATATATTAATACCTCCTACTTCTCTTAAAGGGTCATAGAATCATAGAGTCATAGAGGTTTACAGCACGGAAATAGGCCCTTCGGCCCAACTTGTCCATGCCGCTTTTTTTAAATCCCCTAAGCTAGCCCCGCATTTGGCCCATATCCCTCTATACCCATCTTACCCATGTAACTGTCTAAATGCTTTTTAAAAGACAAAATTGTACCCGCTTCTACTACTACCTCTGGCAGCTTGTTCCATAGAACAGTACAGCACAGAACAGGCCCTTTGGCCCATGATGTTGTGCCGAGCTTTATCTGAAACCAAGATCAAGCTATCCCACTCCCTATCATCCTGGTGTGCTCCATGTGCCTATCCAATAACTGCTTATTGGCTTAAATGTTGGCTTATTCCAGACACTCACCACCCTCTGTGAAAAAATTGTCCCTCTGGACACTTTTGAATCTCCCCTCTCACCTTAAACCTATGCCATCTGGTTTTCGACTTCCCTACCTTTGCGAAAAGATATTGACTATCTCGCTGATCTGTGACCCTCATTATTTTATAGACCTCTATAAGATCGCCCCTCAGCCTTCTACGCTCCAGAGAAAAAAGTCCCAGTCTGTCCAGCCTCTCCTTATAACTCAAACCATCAAGTCCCGGTAGCATCCTAGTAAATCTTTTCTGCAGTCTTTTTAGTTTAATAATAGCCTTTCTATAATAGGGTGACCAGAACTGTACACAGTACTCCAAGTGTGGCCTTACCAATGTCTTGTTCAACATCAACAAGATGTCCCAACTCCTGTATTCAATGTTCTGACCAAGGGTGGTGAATCTGTGGAACTCACAGCCCCAGAGTGCAGTGGATGCCAGGACATTGAGGAAATTTAAGGAGGAAACAGGCGGATTTTTAATTGGTAATGGTTTGAAAGGTTATAGAGAATGGACAAGAAAGTGGGGGCTGAGATGAAATCAGCCACGTATTGAATGGTTATGCAGGCTCGAGGAACTGAATTGCCTACTCTGACCCCGAGTTCTTATGTTCTTATGTTAATAGTCTAGATTTTGGTGTGCTGGGATAATTTCAAAGTTGCAGATGATGCAAGTATTGTAAACTGTGAGGAGGAGGGTGTAGAACTACAAAAGGACATCGACAAGTTGTGAGGTGGTTCACTTTAGTGAACATGGAGAACATGGAGAGAAAATATAAAATAAGGGGTACAGCTCTAAGGGGTGTGCAGGAGCAGAGGGATCTGGGTATATTTGTGCACACATCAGTAAAGCTTGAAAGACGGGCAGAGAGCAGTTAATAAAGCATATGGTATCCTAGACTTTATTAATAGTGGGATAGAGATTTGATTTAATTTGATTTATTATTGTCACCATGTATTAGTATACAGTGAGAAGTATTGTTTCTTGCGCGCTATACAGACAAAGCATACCGTTCATAGAGAAGGAAACAAGAGAGTGCAGAATGTAGTGTTACAGTCATGGCCAGGGTGTAGAGAAAGATCAATTTAGTGCGAGATAGGTCCATTCAAAAGTCTGATGGCAGCAGGGTAGAAGCTGTTCTTGAGTCGGTTGGTACGTGACTTCAGACTTTTGTATCTTTTCCCCAATGGAAGAAGGTGGAAGAGAGAATGTCCGGGGTACGTGGGGTCCTTAATTATGTTGGCTGCTTTGCCGAGGCAGCGGGAAGTGTAGACAGAGTCAGTGGATGGGAGGCTGATTTGCGTGATGGATTGAGCCACATTCATTACCTTTTGTAGTTCCTTACAGTCTTGGGCAGAGCAGGAGCTGTGCCAAGCTGTGATACAACCAGAAAGAATGCTTTCTATGGTGCATCTGTAAACGTTGGTGAGAGTCATAGCTGACATGCCAAATTTCCTTAGTCTTCTGAGAAAGTAGAGGCGTTGGTGAGCTTTCTTAACTATAGTGTCGGCATGGGGGAACAAGACAGGTTGTTGGTGATCTGGACACTTAAAATCTTGAAGCTCTCGACCCTTTCTACTTCATCCCCATTGATGCAAACAGGGGCATGTTGTCCTCTACGCTTTCTGAAGTTGATGACAATCTCCCTCGTTTTGTTGACACTGAGGGAGAGATTATTGTTGCCAAACCACTTCACCAGATCCTTTATCTTATTTCTGTACTCTTTCTCGTCATTGTTTAAGATCCGACCCACTACGGTGGTGTCGTCAGCAAACATGAAAATCGAGTTGGAGGGGAATTTGGCCACACAGTCATAGGCATTCAAGGGTGGTTAGACTTCAGCTGGAATATGGTGTACAGTTCTGGGTTCCGCACAATAAGAAGGATGTGAACGTATTGTAGAGGGTACAGAACAGTTTTACAAGAATATTTCCAGGGATGAGAAACTTCAGTTATGTGGATAGATTTGAGAGTTTGGAACTGTTGTAGAGGGGAAGGCTAAGAGCAGTGACCTGTGACCGGAATTGAACCCAGGTCCCTGGTGTTGTAAGGCAGCAGTGCAAACCACTGTGCCACTGTGCCGTCCAAGAAGAGGAACCCTATTGTTTTTTGGCGGGGTGGGGTGCAGGATGAAGGAAGTGTGGGAAGTCGAATAGACACGATCAAGGGCTCTGGTCAACTACATATAACCGGAATAGCTCTGGCAAAAACTGATCCATGATGTGGAGATGCCGGCGTTGGACTGGGGTAAACACAGAAGGCTTTTGCTACCAAATAAACCTGTTGGACTTTAACCTGGTGTTGTTAGACTTCAAAACAGATCCAACCAGACCAACCACTTTCATAACACAAAATTGCTTTGTAAATGCACACAGCTCATTCTTCTATAATTAAAATAAATCCAAAACATCATCTGAAAGACCTGAAATGTTAACTCTGTTTCTCTCTGCAGCCAGGCTTGCTGAGTATTTTCAACATTTTCTGTTAGTATTTCAGATCCTCCATTAAAGAAATTGAAGTATCAGTTCACACGAATCGCAAAAACATATGGTAGCCAATTAAAGTTAAAGTTTATTTGTTAGTCACAAGTAAGGCTTACATTAACACTGCAATGAAGTTACTGTGAAATTCCCCTTTCTCCAATTTGAAATAATTAAAGCAGGGACTAGATTTTAAATGTTCATAAAGAAATATAGAAGCCTAGAAATTCTCTTTGGATCAACAGTAAACTCCTGCCGGGAGTGTAAATGATGTGGAGAAGTGAATGGTAAAGCACTCCCCGATGTTCTGTTACACCTGGCTGGCACTGTGTTCACTAAACAGGCTGCGTCATCATTCTGTAGTAGAATGACTCTTTTACAGCCGAATGCATGGTGTTGTTCTGCCCATTTCCATCGAGATTCCATGCATGTCATAGGATTTACGTAAGATCTTGAAGCTATGGGTTGCCTACCTTCCAGGTTTGACCTGGAAGCTCCAGGATTTGAAGATTAATCTCCAGCTCACTGCTGAGAATAATTCCAGGGGGAAAACAAACATTTGGAAGTAAAATATAAAAATGTGTTTATTTAAATTTTTTATTTTGGGAATAGGGCAACAAGGCTGTTTGACTGAGAATCAAGAACCATACTCTTGGGTAAGAAAGGAACTGCTTCCCAATCTGTCTTGGGAAGCTGGTGCATTGTGAGGGTGGACATGTTAAGCGACTAATGGTGCGAGTGTGTGGGGCAGGGCAATTGGAGGCTGATCATGTGATGAAACCTCCAGAAATATGTGCAACTGAGGAAATTAGGGAAGTGGACACGTGGCTAAAGGAGTGGTGGGGAAAGAGGGGTTCCATTTCATGGGGCATTGGCATCAGTATTGGAACAGAAGGGATCTGTACCGTTGGAACTGTCTTGACCTGAACCGATACACCCAAAGGGCTGTGAATCTGTGGAATTCCCTGCCCAGTGAAGCAGTTGAGGCTACCTCACTGAATGTTTTTAAGGCAAAGATAGATAGATTTTTAAGGGTGATGGTGAGCGGGTGGGTAAGTGGAGCTGAGTCCACTAAAAGATCAGCCATGATCTTATTGAATGGTGGAGCAGGCTCAAGGGGCCAGATGGTCTACTCCTGCTCCTAGTTATGTTCTTAAGCTCAAACAAATCCAAAACTCCAAAACTGATGAAAGAAATAGAGATTATGTCAAAGCTGAAAAAGTGCATTTAGGACAGGTGTCAGATGAATAATACAATTTTGAAACAGGGGAAAAAGGAGGTTCAGATAGGAATTGAAAAGCAAACATGAGGAGCAAAGGGAGAAAATAGGAAGAATCTGGCAGCAAACATTCAGTTTGCTTCAGAGCAGAGGGATCTGGGTGTCCTTGTGCATGAATCGCACAAAACTAGTATGTAGGTACTGCAGGTGATAAGGAAGGCAAATAGAACTTTAGCATTTATTGCTAAAGTAATAGAATATAAAAGTAGTGAAGTGTTGCAGCTACTGAACAAAACATTAGTGAGACCTGCACTTAGAATATTGTGTACAGTTCTAGAAACATAGAAACATAGAAAAACTACAGCACAAAACAGGCCCTTTGGCCCCACAAGTTGTGCCGAACATATCCCTACCTTTTAGGCCTACCTATAATCCTCCATCCTATTAAGTCCCATGTACTCATCCAGGAGTCTCTTAAAAGACCCTATTGAGTTCGCCTCCACCACCACTGACGGCAGCCGATTCCACTCGCCCACCACCCTCTGTGTGAAAAAATTCCCCCTAACATTTCCCCTGTACCTACCCCCCTGCACCTTAAACCTGTGTCCTCTCGTAGCAGACATTTCCACCCTGGGAAAAAGCCTCTGAGAGTCCACCCGATCTATGCCTCTCAACATCTTATATACCTCTATTAGGTCTCCTCTCATCCTACGTCTCTCCAAGGAGAAAAGACCGAGCTCCCTCAGCCTATCCTCATAAGGCATGCCACTCAATCCAGGCAACATCCTTGTAAATCGCCTCTGCACCCTTTCAATCTTTTCCACCACCTTCCTGTAATGAGGCAACCAGAACTGAGCACAGTACTCCAAGTGGGGTCTGACGAGGGTCTTATATAGCTGCATCATTATCCCCGGACTCCTAAACTCAATCCGGGCCCCAAGGTCCTTCTGATCCTCTACGGTACTAAGAGTCTTTCCCTTTGTATTGTACTCCTTCATCCCATTTGACCTGCCAAAATGGACCACTACGCATTTATCTGGGTTGAAGTCCATCTGCCAGTTCTCCGCCCAGTCTTGCATCCTATCTATGTCCCTCTGTAACTTCTGACGTCCCTCCAGACAATCCACAACCCCACCAACCTTCGTGTCGTCGGCAAACTTACCAACCCATCCCTCCATGTGGCCAAACCATGGCTTACGAGGGAAATTAGAGATCGTCTCAGATTCAAGGAAGAAGCATACAAATTGGCAAGAGAAAGCAATAGGCCTGAGGATTGAGAGCAGTTTAAAATTCAGCAAAGGAGGACCAAGGTCCCTTAAAGAAGGGAAAAATAGAGTATAAGAATAAGCTAGCGGGGAACATAAAAACTGACTGTAAAACTTTCTATAGATATGTAACGAGAGAAAGATTGACAAAAATGAATGTAGGCCTCTTACAGTTAGAAACGGGAGAATTCATTACAGGGAGTAAAGAAATGGCTGAGGAATTAAAATTTGTACTTCTCTTCAGTCTTCACAAAGGAAGATATGAATAATATATCAGAAGTGCTGAGAGAAAGATGTTTCAGTGAGGAACTGAAGGAAATCAGCGTTAGTAGAGAAATGGTTTTGGGGAAATTGATGGGATTGAAGGTGGATAAATCTCCAGGTCCTGATAATCTTCTTTCCAGAGGACTTAAGGAAGTGGCCCTGGAAATAGCAGATCCATTGGTGGTTATTTTCCAAAGTTCTTTGGACTCCGGAATAGTTCCTACAGGTTGGCGGGTAGCTAATGTAAGCCCGCTATTCAAAAAGGGAGGTAGAAAGAAAACAGGGAACGATAGACAAGTGAACCTAACATCAGTACTGGATAAGTTGCTAGAGTCTATTATCAAGGATTTCAGAACTTGGCATTTGGAAGGCAGTGGCATTATCAGACAAAGTCAGCATGGATTTACAAAAGGGAAGTCATGCTTGACGAATCTATTGGAATTTTTTGAGAACGTAACTAGTAGAGTTGACCGAGGAGAACCAATGGATGTGGTTTATTTAGACTTTCAGAAGGCTTTTGACAAGGTCTCACATAACAGACTACTATAAGTTAAAGCACATGGGATTGCAGATAATGTTGCGAGATGGATAGAAAGTTGGTTAGCAGATCAGAAGGAAAAATGGGTCTTTCTATGATTGGCAGTCAGTGACGAGTGGGGTTCCGCAGGGGTCTGTTCTAGGACCCCAACTGTTCACATTATATATTAATGATTTGGAAACCTGGGGATGATTCTACCAAAAGTGCTGAATTGGTGGGAAAACTGTTCTGATCACGACTGTTTTCTCAGTTCAGCTCCACACTCGAATCTCTGCACTCTGTGCACTGCAGGGGTCACAATCGGGAATCTCATTAAAAACCCAGGGTGGGGGGCGCTATTCACGCCGGAGTCTGACAGTTCTGGAACTCTGCACATGCGCAGTGGTCCCGATCTGTCAGTGACCCTGTTTGCTAGCCAGCCCGATCACTGACCAACCCGGGACCCCTGCAGTGCTGACCCTCCACCCCCCCCCACTGCCCGATCGCAGCCCCCACAACAATTCCCGGGCCAGCCCTGACTCCTCCCCACCCCGGAGCACCCCGATGTCCAGCCCACCCCCCCCACAGTGGCGATCCCCCAACCCGGTAGACCGCCCCCCCCCCACTGACCCCCCCCTCCCAGGGTCAGAACCCCCCCCCCACCCCAAGGAAAGCAAGCCCCCCACCCCGGCAGGCCAACCTCCCCCCCCACCCACCCCAATCGCTGGCCTCCCTCCAGCCCAGACCGATCGCCATGCAGAGTGGCAGCGGGAACCCCCAACCCCACCAATCGCCCCTAGGTCCCACCCACATTAGGCCCCACCTCCCGAGCAGTGCCCAATGCCCAGTGGGCAGTGCCAAGGTGCCCCCTGGGCATAGGCCCCAATTGCCCTCCTTCATTCCGGCGGGGTCTCCCGCTAGTTTCCCAAACGTGGGGAGCTACTCTAAACCCCGCCAGCATGAAGTGCTCCTGCGGGGTGGGAAATGCTATCAGGCCCGGCAGGTTTTGTGCCGGCCCCGATAATCACATGCAAAATATATTTAAACTACATTAAAAAAAGATTCAAATGACTTACCTGTCTTCCCGCCGGTTTCCAGCGCAGTCTCGACTGTGACTGTTCTCCGGCTCTGGGAGATGCGCATGTGTTCCCGGCACATGCGCAAATCCCAGAAGAAGGCCGAGACGCGATTCTCCCGACCAGACCCGCCAGAAAAGCTGCGGGTCACGATAGGAGAATCAGGCCCTCGTGTCAGGGGGATTAGCAGGGTAAATATACGGGGTTATGGGAATAGGGCCTGCGTGGGATTGTGGTCAGTGCAGACTCGATGGGCCGAATGGACTCCTTCTGCACTGTAGGATTCTATGGACTCGGTCCTCTAACAGCAGGTCAAATGCTTAGGATTGAGTTGGAAGTGGCCATGACCAGTTGGCAGTAGTACACAGTAATGCCCTGAACAACAACTGAACAGCTATATGGTAGCCTCGACAGTGTCCACGATGTACACAATCACTATCACCTTCTGCAAGTGCAGAACCAGCACCAGCATATAACACTAATTCCGTCATCTGGACTATGGTATCAGCCTCCTGCACCAATAGACATACAGACTCCTACTGAGGCCAATGCAGTGAATGCTGCACCTGACCAACACACAGGTGAAGTGTCCTGTGCTGCTAACATTGAGGACACTGTTCACAGAAAGAAAGACTACAACACCACCAACGGGTGTAATCACATGCTCAGCGCACCTGAACAAGTTAAACACATGATGCCAGGACTTTGTTACCACTTAGCTTTTAACTGACTTTTGAAGTTCAGCTTTCTTTTCAACAGAAAAACAGGAGGGAAGGGGAGGGGTCACGATATGCACCGAATATGCTATAACCTAATCCTTGCCTCTATATATGTGTGTAAATAGTCAGTTTTGTTTAATTGCATATCTCACATGCGGCACGGTGGCACAGTGGTTAGCACTGCTGCCTCACAGTGCCAGCGACCCGGGTTTGATTCCCAGCTCGGTTCACTGTCTATGTGGCGTCTGCACGTTCTATGCGGGTTTCCTCCGGGCGCTCCGGATTCCTCCCACAGTCTGAAAGACGTGCTGGTTAGGTGCATTGGCCATGCTAAATTTTCCCTCAGAGTACCTGAACAGGTGCCAGAGTGTGGCGACTAGGGGATTTTCACAGTAATTTCATTGCACTGTTAATGTAAGCCTACTTGTGACACTAATAAATGAAATGAACTAAACTAAATGGTCTTTACATAGTTGCCTATTGCGCACAGTTACATCTCACTGGGTGTTCCAACAAAACGGGGAAGATGTAGACCAAGTGATCAAGTGTGGCTACATAAGAGGTCATGTGGCAGTGTGTGAGAATCAACCCCGTGATCTCTGGCAGAGCACAAGTGCTTTATATAGCCGTTGAGTTTAGGAATAAACTACCTTCGTTGGAAGTCCTTGAAGTCCATGACTTAAGGAACCCACACTGTTCTACAATTCTTATACTCTTTTTTGAACACGTATCAGTAGGCAGTTTATTTTTAGCTTGATCATTTCTAAACTATTCTCATTATATTTACTGGAGTAAGCTAACAAGATCAAGATACCATTTTGTACTAACATTGGACTAAAATAAGCCATTTTTTATTCTGTAATTCATAATGTGTATTAATCAAAGATTACAACATAATTAGTAACCAGCTAGGGACAGTTTGTTGACTAAGTTGCCGATCTTAGCTAAGCTATAATTTAAAAATTAATAATTAATCAGGTAGATATATTATTGAGGCAGGGTTATAGTCAGAAATCTGGAAGGTTGCTTTAAAAGTATTAATTAGCTACTCAATAAAAAGTAAATAAATCAATGACTATGATGTGCATTCCCTGGGAAAAATATAATAAGTTTAACACTTCTGTTGACTCTTGCAATGGAAAATGGTTGCCTACTTAAGCAGAGTTGACTGTGAATTGCTGACATGTTAATCTATGCAACTAAACTCTAATATAAACAGTGAGGAACAAAAGAAAACTGGGTTAAGACAGTTTATTGTAAGGTTCTGCTTGTGGGAAAGAACAGGTGATCAGGTAAGTTGGAAGCTCCATGTCCCTGATGCAGTTGAGATGAGGACCGGGTAGTTTAAAGTTTAAAGTTCATTTTATTAGCGTCATAAGTAGGCTTACATTAACACTGCAATGAAGTTACTGTGAAAATCCCCTAGTCGCCACACTCCGGCACCTGTTTGGATACACCTGAGGGAGAATTTAGCATGGCCAATGAACCTAACCAGCAGGTCAACTGGACTGTGGGAGGAAACTGGAGCACCCGGAGGAAACCCACACAGACAGGGGGAGAACGTGCAGACTCCGCACAGACAGTGACACAAGCTGGGAATTAAACCCGGGTCCCCGGTGCTGCGAGGCAGCAGTGCTAACCACTGTGCCACTGATGAATGGAGACTTGTACAATATCAGATGGAAGAGTTTCTCTGTATCCTGTAATGGGACAATGTATTCAGGTGGCTAAACCCAATGAAAATAATTCAGTAATGGAATTGACCAATTGCTAAATTATAGCAGGTTCAAGTCGAGATGAGGTCATGGTAATTCAGGGGTTCAAAGTAAAGATTCTGAGGGACATCTTTGCTCGTTGGGCATGTATTGAATTGAAAATCTCCGAGGCAGAAATCTAAAATAATTACTGTCAACAAAGGAAATTGAGGGAATTGATTCTCCAGCCTGATCAAATGTGTGACGCTAGAAAAGGCTGTCTTAAAGTTGTCAAGTAAACCTTTTTCTTTCAAATAAACTTCTGTAAAACTTCATTATCCAGAGTTCTGTTTTTTGCCTTAATTGGTTAAAGTCTTGTCCAAAAGAAAGTGAATCTATTTAATGGCAAGTTGAGTTGGCTAAAATCAATTAAATTACGGAGAACAAGATCAGATAACATAGATCTTATGCAAAAACTTTACGGAAGTGTATAATGCTTGCAATCCTCTAGCCCTCTGGTACCATCCCCACATGGAAGATATGTTATAAGATTGTGACGGTACCTCTGTAATTTCCATCCCTGCTTGCCTCATTATCCTTGAAGCATCCGATTCAATCCTTATTAACCTTATGTACAGCCAGCCTTTCGAATAGATCCTCTTTGACAAATTTTAGCCCATCAAGCATGTCACCTACCTTCTCTTTCATTGTGACTTTCCCATTATTTTCTTCTTTAACTGGTAAAGACAGATGTTAGTATTCATTCAGTGCCACAGCCATATCCTTTGCTTCACTGTGCAAATTCCCTTCTGCTTCTCACTTATGTTATGAGACTGACATCACACCTTTATTATGCTTCATCGCTCTCTTGTCGTCCAGGGAGCTCTGCTCTGTTTTCCCTATTGTTATAGCCTGTGGGACTATAGCTCAACTGTGCCCAAACCAAACCTTCTTCAAAGGCAGCCCCCTGTCGCATTAAACTTTTGCTTGTCAATCTTTGATAGATCTGTTCTCATTCCATTGAAATTGACCTATCACCAATTTAGCATTTTCATGATAAATTGCTCATTGTTCTTTTTCCACGCTAACCTAAATCTTATAGTACTGTGATCCCTGTCCCCTGAAAGTTCCCTGACTGCCACTCCAATAGACCGAGGGTGACTTGAAGTGGCTTGAATCAACAAAGACTTTATTGCCAAAAATAAGAGTAATACATATAACAAGGGCAGACTGAATTACCATGTAGCTGCTCCACTCGACTCCCTGGCTTCAACTCGAGTCCTTCCTCAACCTGTGGTTTGCGTCCTCGACCCGTGGTGTCCTTGACCCGTGGTCCGTGTGCTCCTGCCAATTGTCTCAGCTTCCCATTGGAGTGATCTATAAGGTCCTCACCAATCACATGACCTTGGGGAAACACCCTCACAACCCCCCTTCAAACGGCCATACTACTCCTCCCCCCATAAATCTGCAATTCAGCTATGGAAAAATGAAGGGAGGTGATGGCCTAATGGTATTATTGCTGGACTACTAATCCAGAAACTCAGCTAATGTTTGAGGGGCCCAAGTTCGAATCCCCCCCACTGCAGATGGTGAAATTTGAATTCAATGAAAAACATCTGGAATTAAGAATCTACTGATGATCATGAAACAATTGTCGATTGTCAGAAAAATACATCTGGTTCACTAATGTCCTTTAGGGAAGGAAATCTGCCATCATTACCTGGTCTGGCCTATTTTTGACCCCAGAGCCACAGCAATGTGGTTGACTCTCGACTGCCCTCTGAACAAGGGCAACTAGGGATGGGCAATAAATGCTGGCCAGCCCGCGATGCCCATGTCCCACAAATGAATAAATTAGTGAGGCACACAATTGGCTTTAGATAAAAAGGCACAGAATGAACCACTGGAAAACTCATCAAAGGTTTAATCAGTCTGGAGGCTTCTGGAGCGCCTCAGTTCAATGGTAGGCTTTTCTAAAGTTAAAGGGCCAGACTGAAAAGATGAAAAAGGCAGATTCATTAATCCAGAGTGTAGTGGCTCCATGGCAACTTCTGGTTCCTCAGTCTCCACAACCACCGATTGCTCCGGTCCCACATTCTCCACCAATATTTCCCGTAACCAGACGTGGTATCCTCAAACCATCTGCAGGGGTTACCTGTGGATCCCCTGTGTCCATTACTGTTCTCTTTCTTAGGTGGGCCACATGTTTTCTGAACGTCCATGACGTAGCAGACCAATCCTGCTCTCTCCACAATTTTGCCAGCCACCCGTGCCAGGCCTGTTGCAAAATTTCTGACTATGACTGCAACCTCCAAACAGTCAATGCTGGCACCCACCCCCACCTTGCCCCCGAACATGGCTGGCATCGGACCCCTTCCCCCCCAACCCCCTACATGATGGCGTGAAACACACCCACCTGTTTTATTTTTGACAGTGTCATAAGGAAAACCAAATTGTTTCTCTGGAGAGTAATACGCCGTTTTCTCGCCGGAACCAACACTTTGCCAAATTATGCTAATTTCGCCCCCTCTGTTTTTGCTTCCTGATGTTCCTTCTGAGAGGTTTGACTAGACTTTGTCCTCCCAGCCAAATTTGAGAATATAATGTCCAATTGTGATCGTAAACGGCGTCCCATCAGTAACTTCGCTGGCGTAACCCCTCTGGTCATGTTTGGGCTGGTGTTATATGATAATAGAAAACTGGCTATCCATAAAGGAAGGGGCCTGTTCACCTGTTTTTTTTATTGACAACTTAAATGGTTTCCAGCATGCTCTGCCAGCCCATTTGACGCCAGGAGATAAGGTGCTGACTTCACCTGGTATTGGACTTGAGAAAATTTTGGAACTCTTCTGCTGTGAATTATATGCCGTTGACTGACACCACCTTCTGGAATGTCATGGAGGCAAATATCTTAACTTGTCAATGGTGACCATGGCTGCTGGGGCCTTCATCAACTGCACAGTAGGAAATCTGTCTCTCAGCAGAATGATTCAGGGACAGAGTTCAGATGATTTTTCAGCAGCTCCACAATCTGGTCAAATGACCTTTGTCTAAAGCGGCTAGTGATGTTAATGTTCTCACTGAACTGTAAGTCTGTGGGCCACAGACTTTAAGCAAAATAACCTTTTGCTTTTCTTCAGCGGTTATTTCACTCGCCATGAAGTAGTAACATCGCCTTTCTGGGGTCAAATGCCTCGATTTTTCCGATCACAGGTATTGCTAAGTGAATATACTTTATTTCATCTTATTCTCAATGTTCAAGTCTCCTCCCCCTCTAGCTGGACACTGCGATCCCCGATGACTTTGAGGATTTGCCTCGTCACCAATGTAATAGATCGAGGGCGACTCAGTGGTGTTTGAATCAACAAATGTGATTGCTCTACCCTACTGCCCGACTCCAACTGTGGGTCCCTTTTTGACATGTGGTCCACATCCTCCTGCTGATTGGCTCAGCTTCCCGCAGGGGTGATCCATACGGAACGCGCCACTCACATGGCTGTCCAGAAATACCCCCACACCTTAAAAGGCCACAGTACTACAAACACCTGATCAACTTGGCCCAGTTCATTAACCAGAACTAGATCCAGCAATACCTTCTTCATTGCACCGACTGGAAAAATACTGACCAAGAAATTTTCCTAAGCAGGGGAACTCTTCCCCCTCTCTTCCATTGCACTATTCCAGAGTATTTTGGGATAATTGAAGTTCCCCATTTTCATTACTTTACAGATTTTGCACAGATCTGTAGATTCCTTGCAAATTTGTTCCTCTACCTCTTTATAATTGGTGGTCTATGGAATATAACCAGCAATATTCCTTTAAGAGATGTGGGTGCCACTAGCAAGGCCAGCAACTGCTGCCCATCCCAAATTGCCCTTCACCTGAGTGACAACTTGAGAGTCAACCACATGACTCTGGAGTCACATATAGGCACTTACCCATTTCTAAAGGACATGAGTGAACCAGAGGAGTTCTCTTTATATATTAACAGCTGTTCTCTTTATATATTAACGATCTAGATGACGGGACTGGGAGCATTCTGGCCAAGTTTGCCGATGATACAAAGATAGGTGGAGGGGCAGGTAGTATTGAGGAGGTGGGGAGGCTGCAGAAAGATTTAGACAGTTTAGGAGAGTGGTCCAAGAAGTGGCTGATGAAATTCAACGTGGGCAAGTGCGAGGTCGTACACTTTGGAAAAAAGAATAGAGGCATGGACTATTTTCTAAACGGTGACAAAATTCATAATGCTAAAGTGCAAAGGGACTTGGGAGTCCTAGTCCAGGATTCTCTAAAGGTAAACTTGCAGGTTGAGTCCGTAATTAAGAAAGCAAATGTAATGTTGTCATTTATCTCAAGAGGCTTGGAATACAAAAGCAGGGATGTACTTCTGAGGCTTTATAAAGCACTGGTTAGGCCCCATTTGGAGTACTGTGAGCAATTTTGGGCCCCACACCTCAGGAAGGACATACTGGCACTGGAGCGGGTCCAGCGGAGATTCACACGGATGATCCCAGGAATGGTAGGCCTGACATACGATGAACGTCTGAGGATCGTGGGATTATATTCATTGGAGTTTAGGAGGTTGAGGGGAGATCTAATAGAAACTTACAAGATAATGAACGGCTTAGATAGGATGGACGTAGGGAAGTTGTTTCCATTAACAGGGGAGACTAGGACGCGGGGGCACAGCCTTAGAATAAAAGGGAGTCACTTTAGAACAGAGATGAGGAGAAATTTCTTCAGCCAGAGAGTGGTGGGTCTGTGGAATTCATTGCCACAGAGGGCTGTGGAGGCCGAGACGTTGAGCGTCTTCAAGACAGAAATTGATAAATTCTTGATTTCTCGAGGAATTAAGGGCTATGGGGAGAGAGCGGGTAAATGGAGTTGAAATCAACCATGATTGAATGGTGGAGTGGACTCGATGGGCCGAATGGCCTTACTTCCGCTCCTATGTCTTATGGTCTTATGGAGTCAAGACAGAGGATTTTATACAACTATCGACCTGTTCATCATGAGACTTATTTCCAGATTTTTATTGAATTCAAATTTCATCGTCTGCTGTAGTGGGATTTGAACCCAGATCCCCAGAGCAGTAATCTGGGTCTCTGGATTTATAGTCCAGTGAAATTCCCACAATGCCACCACCTTTATTGCTTCTTAATACTAATCAAATAGAACCACTCTTTGAGCCTCCCAGGACATCTCTCTCCAGCACTCTAATACTTTCCTTAATCATTACATCCACCTTTCTTTTTTATTTGGTGCCCAGTCCTTTTATGAGCCAGGTTTCTGTTATTGCCACAACATCGAATTCTATGTGAATATTTGCACTGCAACTCACCGACTGCATTACCTCCAAATCCCTAAAAGCGCATGATGACACAATGATTAGCACTGCTGCTTCACAGCGCCAGCAACCCGGGTTCGATTCCCGCTTGTGTCACTGTCTGTGCAGAGTCTGCACGTTCTCCCCATGTCTGTGTGGGTTTCCTCCGGGTGCTCCAGTTTCCTCCCACAGTCTGAAAGGCGTGCTGGTTCGGTGCATTGGCCATGCTAAATTCTCCCTCAGTGTACCCGAACAGGCGCCGGCGTGTCGCGACTAGGGGATTTTCACAGTAACTTCATTGTCGTGTTAATGTAAGCCTATTTGTGACAATAAATAAACTTAAACTATAGCATGACTTGGGTTCGATTCCCAGCTTGGGTCACTGTCTGTGTGGAATTTGCACGTTCTCCCCGTGTCTGCGTGGGTTTCCTCCTGGTGCTCCGGTTTCCTCCCATAATCTGAAAATTGTGCTGGTGAGGTGCATTGGCCATGCTAAATTCTCCCTCAGTGTACCCGAACAGGAGCCAGAGTGTAGCAACGAGGGCATTTTCACAGTAACTTCAATGCAGTAAGCCTACTTGTGACTAATAAATAAATTTTACTTTTTACATGCGCAGGCTAACACCCACGCAACCCCCCCAACCGCTCCCCCCGACCCCCCGCTCAATAATTCAGATGATACTGAGATTTCACAGTAAACCCGCATTAAACTATTACCACTCTGCACCTTGTTTATCCTTCCGTTAGCTACAGCCTGGTGCCCATCCTCCTGTCAAATTAGCTTAAACTCCCCCAGTTGGAGGACAATGAAACAAGAGAGGTTCGGATCTCAATGTTCTGGCATAGGGTCTTACCCTTCACAGCCCCACAGCCCAAGAATGTGTGCTCCTGAATTGCCTGAATAAAGTCCTCTCTCATATATGCTGACTCTCTGTCTGCCCAGAACACAGTGGCCTCTCGTTGGCGGTTCTGCATTACTGAAATGATGAAACAGTGCATTTCTCCATTGAGAATTCTGATAAACAGCTTGGCATTTCACATTTCGTGTTAATTATTGACCACGGATATCCGCCTGAAATTCCATGCCTGATTGCCCATTCCGATGCAGTGCAACCAGTCAACCAAAACTTTATGTCCTTCATCTTAACTAGGTTTGGTACAATGATTGTACTCAGATTGTAGTAATCCAAACAAACAGCAGAGAAGTTACATGGCTCTATACATGCACCTTTGTTCTGTATGCAGAGCTTTATCAGAAATTATTCTTTCTATTGAACACTGGAGGCTTGGGAGACAATTTTTGCCCAATATCTTTGATGCTAAAGAACCAAAGAGGTGACTAAGATGAAAAGCTGGTTGAGCTGAAGTGCGGTTTAGTCCATATTTAGCACAAGACGCCATTTTGGTAAAGTAGTTAGACCATAAGACCATAAGACATAGGAGCGGAAGTAAGGCCATTCGGCCCATCGAGTCCACTCCACCATTCAATCATGGTTGATTTCAACTCCATTTACCCGCTCTCTCCCCATAGCCCTTAATTCCTCGAGAAATCAAGAATTTATCAATTTCTGTCTTGAAGACGCTCAACGTCTCGGCCTCCACAGCCCTCTGTGGCAATGAATTCCACAGACCTACCACTCTCTGGCTGAAGAAATTTCTCCTCATCTCTGTTCTAAAGTGACTCCCTTTTATTCTAAGGCTGTGCCCCCGCGTCCTAGTCTCCCCTGCTAATGGAAACAACTTCCCTACGTCCATCCTATCTAAGCCGTTCATTATCTTGTAAGTTTCTATTAGATCTCCCCTCAACCTCCTAAACTCCAATGAATATAATCCCACGATCCTCAGACGTTCATCGTATGTCAGGCCTACCATTCCTGGGATCATCCGTGTGAATCTCCGCTGGACCCGCTCCAGTGCCAGTATGTCCTTCCTGAGGTGTGGGGCCCAAAATTGCTCACAGTACTCCAAATGGGGCCTAACCAGTGCTTTATAAAGCCTCAGAAGTACATCCCTGCTTTTGTATTCCAAGCCTCTTGAGATAAATGACAACATTACATTTGCTTTCTTAATTACGGACTCAACCTGCAAGTTTACCTTTAGAGAATCCTGGACTAGGACTCCCAAGTCCCTTTGCACTTTAGCATTATGAATTTTGTCACCGTTTAGAAAATAGTCCATGCCTCTATTCTTTTTTCCAAAGTGCAAGACCTCGCACTTGCCCACGTTGAATTTCATCAGCCACTTCTTGGACCACTCTCCTAAACTGTCTAAATCTTTCTGCAGCCTCCCCACCTCCTCAATACTACCTGCCCCTCCACCTATCTTTGTATCATCGGCAAACTTGGCCAGAATGCCCCCAGTCCCGTCATCTAGATCGTTAATATATAAAGAGAACAGCTGTGGCCCCAACACTGAACCCTGCGGGACACCACTTGTCACCGGTTGCCATTCTGAGAAAGAACCTTTTATCCCAACTCTCTGCCTTCTGTCTGACAGCCAATCGTCAATCCATGTTAGTACCTTGCCTCGAATACCATGGGCCCTTATTTTACTCAGCAGTCTCCCGTGAGGCACCTTGTCAAAGGCCTTTTGGAAGTCAAGATAGATAACATCCATTGGCTCTCCTTGGTCTAACCTATTTGTTATCTCTTCAAAGAACTCTAACAGGTTTGTCAGGCACGACCTCCCCTTACTAAATCCATGCTGACTTGTCCTAATCCGACCCTGCACTTCCAAGAATTTAGAAATCTCATCCTTAACAATGGATTCTAGAATTTTGCCAACAACTGAGGTTAGGCTAATTGGCCTATAATTTTCCATCTTTTTTCTTGTTCCCTTCTTGAACAGTGGGGTTACAACAGCGATTTTCCAATCCTCTGGGACTTTCCCTGACTCCAGTGACTTTTGAAAGATCATAACTAACGCCTCCACTATTTCTTCAGCTATCTCCTTTAGAACTCTAGGATGTAGCCCATCTGGGCCCGGAGATTTATCAATTTTCAGACCTTTTAGTTTCTCTAGCACTTTCTCCTTTGTGATGGCAACCATATTCAACTCTGCCCCCTGACTTTCCTGAATTGTTGGGGTATTACTCATGCCTTCTACTGTGAAGACTGACGCAAAGTACTTATTAAGTTCCTCAGCTATTTCCTTGTCTCCCATCACTAGATTACCAGCGTCATTTTGGAGCGGCCCAATGTCTACTTTTGCCTCCCGTTTGTTTTTAATGTATTTAAAGAAACTTTTACTATCATTCCTAATGTTACTGGCTAGCCTACCTTCATAGTTACACTAGGAAAGGGTGGCCAGAGGCTTGTTTAATAGCTGATTGTCACTTAAAATCCCTGCTCGCACTCTTTCTGAAGGCTGGCTTTGGTGGCTAGGACTTCAATTAGTCCAACCCCTTCTCTCAGAACAGCAATCAACTGTTCGGCATCGATATCAATTTCTAGAGTTACTTAAGGGGATGCACACCACTGAAAGGGATAATGACAATTTCCTGTTCATTGCTATTGGAGCAGTGAAGAGGACCCGTGTAACACAGCACAATGTTTTCTGGGACATTTTGGGTCAGGTTCTCTGAGCTCCCCCGCAGCTGGGATTCTCCGGTCCTGCTGCAGTGAGCGGAGATTTGGCTAAGCACCAAATGATCCATTCTCGCTGGCAGTGGTGGGGCACAAACAGTGGGAGAATTCTAGCTCATATTAACACTTTGCCAACACTTGAGCAACTTTTATTAAACAACTTTTCTGAGGATGTCATCTACAAAATGCTGTGCTACTGCACGTTAAAGGTGTAGGGTTAGAATTTTCCAGCCCTGACTGCCAGCAGGATCTTCCAGTCCTGCTGATATGAACAGAGATTTCTGAGGTCCGAGAACATAAGAACATAAGAACTGGGAGCAGGAGTAGGCCATTTGGCCCCTCGAGCCTGCTCTGCCATTCAATAAGATCATGGTGGGTCTGAGGTGGATCTGAAGCGGGTCTAAGGTGGATCTGAGGCAGGTCTGAGGCTTTCAAGTCAGGCAACCCTGACCTATACAGGAAATCCAGGTATGAGCGACAGAAATCCATCAAAGATGCCAAAAGACAGTAACAGACCAAGCTAGAGCCCCAGGCTAGCCACACAGACCCCTGCCAACTATGGCAATCTCTGCAAGACGTACAAGGCCAGAAGATGAAGCCATGTAAAATCGCCAGCAACAATATACCCCTCCCTAATGAGCTCAGTGCATTCTGAGCCCATTTTGAACAAGAGGTCAACGAGAGCAAGTCCTCCACCCTGGGAGCCTTGGACGAACCTATATCCGAGGTCGCCATCGCAGACATCAGGGCAGCCTTCTCGAAAGACAATTCAGAGAAAGCAACTGGCTGGGTTGGGGGATCCGGACGAGCACTCAGATCCTGCGTGGACCAGCTGGCGGGGGTATTCGCAGACATCTTTAACCTCTCTTTACACCAATCTGAGGTCCCTATCTGCTTCAAAGAAGATGACCATCATCGCTATACCAAAGGAAAACCAGGCTGCGTGCCTTAATGATTATAGCCGGTGGCTCTGACATCCATCATTATAATGTGCTTCAAAAGGTTAGTCATGGCACGAATCAATTCCAGCCTCTCAGATTGCCTGGATCCACTACACTATTGCCGCAACAGGTCCACAGCAGATGCCATCCTCTTGGCCCTACACTCAACCCTGGAACACCTAGATAACAAGGACATCTATGTAAGACAGCTATTTATTGAAAACAGCTCAGCCTTCGACACCATTATTCCTACAAAACTCACCTCCAAACTCCATGGCCTGGGGCTTGGCTCCTCCCTCTGCAACTGGATCCTAGACTTCCTAACTCACAGACCACAATCAGTAAGGATAGGCAACAACACCTCCTCCACGATCATCCTCAACACCGGTGCCCCACAAGGCGATGTTCTCAGTCCCTTACTATGCTTCTTATACACCTATGACTCTGTGGCCAAATTCCTCTCTAACATGATTTTCAAGTTTGCTGATGACACCACCATAGTCAAACAATGATGAGACAGAGCATAGGAAAGAGATAGAGAATCCGGTGGACTGGTGCGGTAACAATAATCTCTCCATCGATGTCAACAAAATGAAGGAGATTGTCATTGAATTCAGAAAATGTAAAGGAGAACATGCCCCTGTCTACATCAATGGGGGCAAAGTAGAAAGAGTCGAGAGCTTCATGTTTTTAGGTGTCCAGATCATCAACAACATGTCCTGGACCCCCGTGCCAACACTACAGTTAAGAAAGCCCACCAACGCCTCTACTTTCTCAGAAGACTAAGGAAATTTGGCATGTCAGCTATGACTCTCACAAACCTTTACAGATGCACCATAGAAAGCATTATTTCTGGTTGTATCACAGCTTGGTATGGCTCCTGCTCTGCCTGAGACCACAAGGAGCTACAAAAGGTCGTGAATGTAGCCCAATCCATCACGCAAACCAGTCTCCCATCCACTGACTCTATCTACACTTCCCGCTGTCTCGACAAAGTAGCCAGCATAATTAAGGACCCCACGCACCCCAGACATTCTCTCTTCCACCTTCTTCTGTCGGGAAAAAGATACAAAAGTCTGAGGACACGTACCAATTGACTCAAGAACAGCTTCTTCTCTGCTGCCATCAGACCTTTGAATGGACCTACCTCATATTAAGCTGATCTTTCTCTACACCCTAGCTATGACTGTAACATTATATTCTGCACTCCTTTCCTTCTCTATGTACGGTATGCTTTGTCTGCCTAGCGCGCAAGAAACAATGCTTTTCACTGTATACTAATACATGTGACAATAATAAATGAAATCAAATCAAAGATTTCAATGACTCACCAGCCCCTCCGCAGAGAAATCTGCTGCAGGGGAGGTGGGGAGACTGGAAAATTCCTGCCAGTAATCACCAAGTGTCACCAGCATCTTAAAGGATTCTTTGAATTGACTTGGAGGAGAACGTGAGGCCATGGCAGAGCACAACAAGAAACTGTAGGGGAGAAGGATGGGAGGGCGAGGTGGTGTCCATTCACCCTCCATGTAGGGCATTCCTTCTCCACCAGAAACTCCTGTGCCGCGACAGAGAAACTATACACTGGTCCTGTTAGTCCATGAGCCATTCTGAAACATGCTGTTGTATGCCAGGTAATGGACGGCGCACTTTCAGTGGGGTGAGAAGCCCATATCTATTGCTGCACAAAAATTACACCTACTTACTACATGAATGCTCAACCTGCAGGTGTCTGTTTAGCATCTCCAGGCAAATTCAAATTGGCATAGTCAGTAGTTAGGAACAAGATAGCGTGCTAGACCTGGGCTTTCAAACAGGCATGTTCTCTTGACACCATATCCACTTCGTGCTTTTTTTTAACCCTTTAGCCAAAATAACTGTCTGGATATTTAATTGGGAGAAATCCTCATGGAACGAGCTGGAAGCACCATCCTGGAATACATTGCTGGCTCCCTATTGTAGGTCAAAGTTACAGAGTCAAACTTAAATAGAATCTTCACCATTGTCTGAAAAGTGTTCCTGCTGTTCTTTAAATCTCTCCTGCCTTCTATCCTATCATGGATCTTTCAGTAGAACTATACCTGTTTAATACAGAACAGCAATCAAAGTAACTGTGCTACTCCACCTTAAAGTATAGGGCCATAAAGTTTTCTTAATAGAACATCGACAATTTCAATTGAAGCACATTACACTGAAGACTGAAGGAAAGAAATGGTGTATATTTTTGCCTTATGCAGATTTACTCCCCCTCCCCTCCCCCACTCTCCTGAGCATGGTGAGGAGTTCTCGAAATGCAAGCTGGTGTAGAAATTTTAACAGTAAACATGGCTAATCAGAGTATCAATCAACAAAGTCCAAAAGCCATTTAACTTTAGAAATAGAAAATAAATCAGAGCAAATGGTAGTCAGAAATGAGCAGGACTTTGATCTGCCTGTACCTTGAATACAATGTCCAATTCTGATCAGCAAGAAGCAAAAGAGACAGTCAAACACGGTGACAATGCAGAAAGGGGGGCCACGTGGATGATTCCAATCCAGTATCTGGTTTCTGAGCTCTGAGGCAAGACCTGAGAAACTGGTTTTTCACCCAGAATGGGAGGGGATGGAGAGCTGATTTTATAGAGATATGTATGCAAGATTGTTGAAGGTAATGTTACAGACAGGAGCGGAGAGATAAACCGAAACCCCCAATTTCCTTCCCTTCCGTCCATAATCAATGTGGCTCATTTTTGAAAAGGTAGATGTGTGTGCAGGCCTGGCTTAAGGTAAGTATGATGTGGAGATGCCGGCGTTGGACTGGGGTAAACACAGTAAGAAGTCTAACAACACCAGGTTAAAGTCCAACAGGTTTATTTGGTAGCAAATGCCATTAGCTTTCGGAACAGGTTGTCCCTTCATCAGGTAGGTGGGAACTCCCACCCACCTGATGAAGGGACAGCCTGTTTCGAAAGCTAGTGGCTTTTGTTACCAAATAAACCTGTTGGACTTTAACCTGGTGTTGTTAGACTTCTTACTGTATTAAGGTAAGTACCCAGGGCAGATTGAATTTCAGCATCCTGAAGACTTTTCGCCATTTTCATAATTACTTCATAATGACAAAAAAACTACAAATATAGCAATAAATAATTCATTACAAAAAAATAAAAACATCAAATGCAACAAACATTCTCAGCTGACACAAAGATAGTCAGAGGGACAGGTAGTATTGAGGAGGCGGGGAGGCTGCAGAAGGGCTTGGACAGTTTAAGAGAGTGGGCAAAGAAGTGGCAGATAGAATACAACGTGGGAAAGAGTGAGGTCATGAACTTTGGTAGGAAGAATAGAGGCATAGACCATTTTCTAAAAGGGGAGAGAATTCAGAAATCGGAAGCGCCAAGGAACTTGGAGTGCTAGTTCAGGATTCCCTTAAGGTTAACTTGCATGTTGAGTTGGTGGGAAAGCAAAAGCAATGTTAACATTCATTTTGCGAGGACTAGGATACAAAAGCAGGGATGTACTGCTGAGGCTTTCTAAGGCTCTGGTCAAACCACTTTGGAATAATGTTAGCAACTTTGGGCCCTGTATCTAAGGAAGGATGTGCTGGTCTTGGAGAGGGTCCAGAGGAAGTTCACGAGAATGATCCTGGGAATGAAGAGCTTGTCATATGAGGATCATTTGAGGACTCTGAGACTGTACTCGATGGAGTTTAGAAGGATGAGGGGCGATCGCTTGATTGGTAAGGGGATCAAAGGTTATGGGGAAAAGGCAGGAGGTTGAAAAACTTATCAGCCATAATTGAATGGCGGAGCAGTCTCTATGTGCTGAATGGCCTAATTCTGCTCCTATATTTTATGGTCTTATGGTCTATTCAAATATACACATTATCGTAACTCAAACTTTAAGACCATTACAATTTTAAGAATATTTTTCATGATAGTAACTAGAAGAAAGGAAAAAGAGGACTTAAGTTATTACCCTGTACAAATAGGTAAAAGAAAAAAACAAACTTAACTTAAATACAACGACATACAAATCCTTACATTATCCTGACTTTTTTTTCCTTCAACTTTGGATTTCCAAATTTTTATATCACTTTCCATATTTACATTTCCAACAAAGTAATTTTCCTTTGACAAAATAGGTAGAGAATTTAGTTTGTCTTGGCTCCTGGAAGACTTGATGGTTGGGATTCACTGGCCTCCCCGCGGCATCTTTCTCGCAGCGGAGGGTGGCGGGGGCAGTTGGCCGGTGGCAGGATCTTCTGGTCTCATCGCTGTCAATGGGATTCCCCACTTATTCCACCCCATGCTGCCGGGGAACCCATGGCAAGGGTGCACCATCGGTGAAACCAGAAAATCCCGCCAGTGTGAACAGCTGGAAAGTTCCGGCCTATGTCTTCAACAGTTTCAGCTTACTAAAGCTTCTTTCTTCCGCGGCCATAGTTAGTGGAATTGTAAGCGTTATCCTTAAGGCGACCCACAGATTTGGCATAGCATCCTGCAACTCGTTAGCGTTGATAAAGCTAACTGCTTGGATTGGGGATTTTACACCATTGACAAATATTGCATTTGCAGTTTTTAATCCACTCACTAAGTTGCCACCACTAATCTCACTGCTTTCTTGATACCTTAATTCATCCTCCAACATTTGACATGCACCAGTTAAATTTTACCTGGCAAATCTTTGAAATTACTTAAAAATCCCCTGAGCTGTTTGTGGAGGTTGAAGAGGTGCTCAGTCAATGGAAATGTGAGTGTACCTGATTTCAGCCAGCCAAACTTTGTTGTGACAGTGACACTGACAGTCGCGGACAACAGGCTCAGCCTGTGTTTCCCCACGCCAAGACACAGGACAGACTTAGGTACTATCGATTGATATGGCGTTCAATAACACTAACTAAGACTGTAATCCAGTATCATATACCTTACATAGGGCAACGCAGTGGCACAGTGGTTAGCACTGCTGCCTTGCAGCATCTGGGACCCGGGTTCAATTCTGGCCTCGGGTCACTGTCTGTGTGGAGTTTGTACATTCTCCCCGCATCTGCATGGATTTCCTCCGGGTGTTCCGGTTTCCTCCCACACTTCAAAGATGTGTGGGTTAGATTGATTGGCCATGCTAAATTGACCTTAGTGTCAGGGGGATTAGCAGGGTAAATGTGTGGGGTTACAGGGCCTGGGTGGGATTGTGGTCGGTGCAGACTCAATGGGCCGAATGGCTTCCTTCTGCATAATAGGGCTTATATGATGACATGATTCTCTCCATTTTTTTGGCACCTATCAAGCACATTGCTCCCCCTGTTAGCCGGGCCTTAAGCCTGCCCTGTATGTGTGTGTGTGTGTTTTTAAACCTCTGTTCATGTATGGACAATTTTTTCAAGTACCAACAGCAAACTTTTGTGCGTCTAAACAGAGGATTATTTATTCACACATGCAAGACAAAAGATCTAAGCACTACATCAGTCACACACCACACACTTCAGAAAGATGATAGTGCATTTCTACAAGTGTAAGACAAAAGAATAGATAGCAGTTCATGTGTCTTTGTGAAGACGGACGCCTATTCCCACTCTTGAATCATAGTTTGGATGAGTTCAGAAAGCTGGGGGAGATATCCAGATTACTGCAGGGCTCCATCATAGCAAAGGATGTGCAGTAGGTCATGAAGTCAGGCACTAATGGCTTTGTACCAGTGGCCCCAATTCTTTACAGCTGAACCCAGAGCTTTGGGATCATGCTGGGAGTCTTTTAAAAGGCTTCTAAGCCTATTGGTTCTTCGGAGGTAGGATGGCACAGCTTTTCTCTGCCTTTGGGTCATTGGTGTTATTCTGCAGACTGTCCCAGGTCTCTTCTGAGTTTTGGGATGAAAAAATATCAGCATCAGAGAAGCAGTTTCACTCACAGTGGCTGATTCTGCTCTCGAGCCTGCTCCGCTATTCATTATAATCATTAGTGATTTCATCTCAGCCTCATCTCCACCTTCCTGCCCGTTTCCCATAACCCTTCAATCTGTTACTAATTAAAAAACTATCTATCTCCTCCTTAAATTTGTTTATTGTAGAGGACTTCACAGATTCACGACCCTTTGAGTGAAGTAATTCCTCCTCATTTCTGTTTTAAATCTGCCGCCCCTTAGCCTAAAACTATGGCCACTTGTTCTAGAATGCCCAACAAGAGGAAACATCCGCTCTATGTCTATCCTGGCATAGTGGACAGTGAAGAAGGTTATCTTGAATTGCAACGGGATCTTGATCAATTGGGCCAGTGGGCTGATGAATGGCTGATGGAGTTTAATTTAGATAAATGCGAGGTGATACATTTTGGTGGATCGAACCAGGACAGAATTACACAGTTAATGGTAGGGCGTCTGGGAGAATTACAGAACAAAGAGATCTAGGGGTACATGTTCATAGCTTCTTGAAAGTGAAGACACAGGTGGACAGGGTGATGAAGGAGGCATTCGGCATGCTTTGTTTCATTGGTCAGAACATTGAATACAGGAGTTGGGACACCTTGTTGAAGTTGTACAATGATGTGGAGATGCCGGTGTTGGACTGGGGTAAACGCAGTAAGAGTTTTAACAACACCAGGTTAAAGTCCAACAGGTTCATTTGGTAGCAAATGCCATTAGCTTTCAGAGCGCTGCTCCTTCGTCAGATGGAGTGGAAATCTGCTCACAAATAAGGCATACAGAGACACAAACTCAAGTTACAGAATACTGATTAGAATGTGAAAGCTACGACAACGGATAAATGAACACCGCTCGACAATCACCAGGCAAGACTGTTCTCTTCCTGTGGGGGAGCACTTCAGCAGTCATGGGCATTCGGCCTCTGATCTTCCGGTAAGCGTTCTCCAAGGCGGCCTTCACGACACACGACGGCGCAGAGTCACTGAGCAGAGACTGATTGCCAAGTTCCGCACATATGAGGACGGCCTCAACCGGGATTTTGGGTTCATGTCACACTATCGGTAACCCCCACAGCTTGCCTGGACCTACAGAATCTCACTGGCTGTCCTGTCTGGAGACAATACACATTTCTTTAACCTGTGCCTAATGCTCTCTCCACTCACATTGTCTGTATCTTTAAAACTTGATTAGTTGTAAGGATTCGCATCCTAATTATTATTCTGTAACTTGATTTTGTGTCTCTGTGTGCCTTGTTTGAGAGCAGATATCCACTCCATCTGACGAAGGAGCAGCGCTCCGAAAGCTAACGGCATTTGCTACCAAATAAACCTGGTGGACTTTAACCTGGTGTTGTTAAAACTCTTACGAAGTTGTACAAGACATTGGTAAGGCGATACTTGGAATACTGTGTACAGTTCTGGTCACCCTATTATAGAAAAGATATTATTAAATTAGAAAGAATGCAGACAAAATTTACTAGGATGCTACCAGGACTTGATGGTTTGAGTTATAAGGAGAGGTTGGATAAACTGGGACTTTTTTCCCTGGAGCGTAGGAGGCTTGGGGTGATCTTATGGAGGTCTATAAAATAATGAGGGGCATAGATAAGGTAGATAGTCAATATCTTTTCCCAAAGGTAGGTGAGTCTGAAACTAGCGGGCATAGGTTTAAGGTGAGAGGGGAGAGATACAAAAGGGTCCAGAGGAGTAATTTTTTCACACAGAGTGGTGAGTGTCTGGAACAAGCTGCCAGAGGTAGTAGTAGAGGCAGGTACAATTTTGCCTTTTAAAAAGCATTTAGACAGTTACATGGGTAAGATGGGTATAGAGGGATATGGGCTAAATGCAGGCAACTGAGACAAGCTGAATGGTTAAAAACTGGGCGGCATGGACAAGTTGGGCCAAAGGGCCTATTTCCATGCTGTAAATCTTTATGACTCTGTCAACGCCCTTTACCATCTGATATACCTCAATCCAGATCTCCTCTCTCATTCTTCTAAACTCCAGCGGGAATAGGCCTAAACTGCTCAATTTCACTTCAAAAGACAATTCCTCATCCCTGGAATCTTCTAGTAATGTGGTTGACTCTCGATTGTCCTCTGAAATGACCTAGCAAGCCACGCAGTTGTATAAATCGCTACAAAGTCTCAACAAAGAAATGAAACCGGATGGACCACGTGGCATCGACCTAGGCACCGGGAAAGACAACAGCAAAACAAACAGCCCTGTCAGCCCTGCAAAGTCCTCCTTACACTAACATCTGGGGACTAGTGCCAAAATTGGGAGAGCTGTCTCATAGAATAGTCAAGCAATAGCCTGACATAGATATTCTCATGGATTCATACTTTATAGATAACACCCCAGACACTACCATTATCATCCCTGGATATGTTCTGTCCCAATGGCAGGATGGACCCAGCAGAGGTGGTGGCACAGTGGTATACAGTCGGGAAGGAGTTGCCCTGGGATTCCTGCTCAGCAATAACCTGCACAGTGATGCCCAGTTTGGGTTTTGCCAGGGTCACTCAGCTCCTGACCTCATTACAGCCTTGGTTCAAACATGGACAAAAGAGCTGAATTCCAGAGATGAGGTGAGAGTGACAGCCCTTGACATCAAGGCCGTATTCAACCGAGTGCGGCATCAAGGAGTCCTGGCGAAACTGGAATCAATGGGTCTCAGGAGACAACTCTCTGCTGGTTAGAGTCATACCTGGTACATAGGAAGATGGTTGTGGTTGTGGAGGGTCAGTCATCACAGCTCTAGGACATCGCTGCAGGAGTTCCTCAGAGTAGTGTCCTAGGCCCAACCATCTTCAGCTGCTTCATCAATGACCTTCCTTCCATCATAAAGTCAGAAGTGGGGATGTTTGCTGATGATTGCACAATATTCAGCACCATCTGCGACTCCTGAGATATTGCAGCAGCCCATGTTCAAATGCAACAAGATCTGGACAATATCCAGGTTTGGGTTGACAAGTGACAAGTAACATTCGTGCCACAGAAATGCCAGGCAATGACCATCACCAATAAGAGACATCCTTATTGGGGCAGCATGGAAACACAGTGGTTAGCACTGCTGCCTCACAGCGCTAGGGACCTGGGTTCGATTCCCAGCTTGGGTCACTGTCTGTGTGGAGTTTGCACATCCTCCCGTGTCTGCGTGGGTTTCCTCCGGGTGCTCCAATTTCTTTCCACAGTCCAAAGATGTGCGGGTTAGGTGGATTGGCTACACTAAATTGCCATTTAGTGTGAGGGGGATTAGAAGGGTAAATTTATGGGGTTATGGGAATAGGGCCTGCATGGGATTGTTGTCGGTGCAAGTTCAATGGGCCGAATGGCCTCTTTCTGCACTCGGGATTCCATGATTTGATGACAACCAGTGCCCCTTGACATTCAATGGTGTTACCATCATTGAATCCCCCACTGTCAACATCCTTGGGGTTACCATTGGCCAGAAACTCAACTGGACTCACCACATAAACATAGTGGCTACGAGAGCAGGTCAGAGGCAAGGAATACTGCGGCAAGTAACTCACCTTCTGACTTCCCAAAGCCTGTCCACAAGGCACAAGTCAGGAGTGTGATGGAATACTCCCCACTTGCCTGGATGGATGCAGGTCCAACAACACTCAAGAAGCTTGACACCATCCAGGACAAAGCAGCCCACTTGATTGACACCACATCTACAAACAGCTACTCCCTCCAGCACCGATGCTCAGTAACAGCGGTGTGTACTATCTACAAAATGCACTGCAGCAATTCGCCAAAGATCCTTAGACAGCACCTTCGAAACCCATGACCACCTTCCATCTAGAAGGGTAAACGGCAGCAGATACATGGGAACACCATCACCTGCAAGTTCCCCTTCAAGCCATCCTGACTTGGAAATATATTGCCATTCCTTTGCAGTCGTTGGGTCAAAATTCTGGAATACCCTCCCTAACGGCATTGTGGGTCAACCCACAGCACGTGGACTGCAGTGGTTCAAGAAGGCAGCTCACCACTACCCTCTCAAGGGCAACTATGGATGGGCAATAAATGCTGGCCAACCAGTAACGCCAGGCCAACGAATGAATAAAAAAAACCTTCTCTGAACCACGTCCAATGCATTTACATTCTTCCTCAAGTAAGGGGACCAAAACTGCACAGTACTCCAGATGTGGTTTCACCAATGTGGCTGCAATAGCACTAGCCTCCTTTTATACTCGATTCCATTAGCAATGAATGCCAAAATTCCATTTGTTTTCCTTATTTCCTGCTGCATACTAATATTTTGTGATTCATGCACAAGGACACCCAGATCCCTTTGCACTGAAACGTTTTGAAGTTTCTCTCCTTTCAGATAATAAGTTGCCTTTTTATTCCTCTGACTAAAATGTGTAACCTCACACTTATCTACATTAAATTCCATCTACCAAACTTTGGCCCACTCGCCTAACCTATCCATATTTATTTGTAAATTTCTTATTCCCTCGTTGCAACTTGCTTTACCACGTATTTCAGTGCCATCTGCAAATTTGGCTATGTACTTTTTATCCCTGCATCCAAGTCATTAATATAGATTGGAAATAGTTGGGAACCAAGGACCAAACGCTGTGATACACCACTAGTTACATCTTGCCAACTGAAAAAGGCCTATTTATCGCAACTCTCTGCTTTCTGTTGGTTAGCCAATCCTCTATCCAATCTAATATATTACCCCCAACCCCCATGGGAACTTACCTTTAGTGTGGCTTCTTACCAAATGCTTCTGGAAGTCCAGATAGACTGGGGCGATCTTGGGCTCGCGCTTGCCATCCACAGTAATGGCAGTGGGGGCTCAAGATCTGGAAAACTGGATTTTAATACATTTCCATATTATTAACCACACCCTTCGCCATATATTGAGCCTGTGTGTGCTTGCAAATATCACTGGCATGACATCAGGACGGCCAGGTTTTCAACCGGCTTATCCAGACGTGAACCTGTCATGGGGAAATCCCCCACCCCCTCGGGGGCATAAAGATGAGTATAGCCCCTGGGGGAGAGGGATATGACCTGGCAGTGCCCTGGCAATGCCCCCTGACACTCCTCCGGCATAGATTGGCAGTGTTGGGTTGGCACCATGCCCATGTCAACCTGTGCTGGACATGATGTGGAGATGCCGGCATTGGACTGGGGTAAACACAGTAAGAAGTTTAACAACACCAGGTTAAAGTCCAACAGGTTTATTTGGTAACAAAAGCCACACAACCTGTGCTGGAAGCAGTGACGGGGTGGACTCGAGTGGGAGCCTGATGGAGGAGCTGGGGGGTGGGGTGGAATTCATTTATTTGTGGTGGTGGGCAGGAGCAGACATGGGAGCTGGGATGTCAGCAATGGCTGTTTGGGTGGGGGTTAGATGGAAGGGGTCTGAAGTTTGGGGGCAAAGCGGCAAAGGGGGGGTGGCGGGGTGATGGCATTGACTGTTGGGGGGGGAACTGATGGCGGCCCTGATGGTTGTGGGGGGGAAGTGAATGATGGCTCTGATTGCAGGGAGGGGAACTTCTGGGACTTCCATGGTGGGATGGGGGAAGGTTACTTTTCCCTGTGATCAGGGCATCCTTTAAACATAGTGCCCCGATCTCAGTGCTGCCAGGCTTTGCCAACATGTTGAGACCTCGCCCCTCTACATGACGGCTTAACACACACCCACCTGCTTATTTGTGACAGTGTCATAAAGAACTGGAGAAAAAAACAGGGTGCTTCTCTTGCCTTTTTTTCACCGGAACCAACACTCTGCCATATTTGGTAAGATTTCACCCAATACGCCTGCAAGACATCCATTATCCACTTTGCTCATTAAATCTACGAAGAATTCCAGCTGGTTCGTCAAACACGACTTACCCTTCATAAAACCATGCTGACCGATGGATTGTGTTTTGACTTTCCAAATGTTCCGTTACTACTTGCTTGAGAATAGATTCCAACAGTTTCCAACAACAGAAGTTCAACAAACTGGTCCCTGGTTTCCTACTTTCTGCTTTTCTCCCTTTTTGAACAGGGGTGTTACATTCGCCTTATTCCAATCCATTGGAACTTTTCCATAATCCAGCAAGTTTTGGAATATTATAACCAATGCTTGCACCATCTCTGCTGCCACTTCCTTTCAGGCACCAGGATGTTGGCCATCAGGCCCTGGTGACTTGTCTGCCTTTAATCCCAATAGCTTGCTCAGTACGTTTCCCCAGTGATTGTGATTGTTTTAAGCTGCTCCTTTCCAACCTCTGCATTACCTGTTACTATTGGGATGGTTATAATATCCTCCACCATGAATACTGAGGCAAAATATTGATTTAGTGTCTCTGCCATTTCTGTGTTCCCCGTTATTAACTCTCCTGTCTCGTCTTCTCAGAGACCAATGTTGACTTTAGCTACTATCTTCCTTTTTATATCTTATAGTATCTTTTGCTATCCATTTTTATATATTTGCACTAGATTTTGTTCATAATTTACCTTTGCTCTTTTTATTACTTTTCTTCGTAACCTTATCTTGGTCTTCAGAAGTTTCCAAATCCTCCAGCCTGCCATTGACCTTTGTAATATGGTATGCCTTCGTTTTTGCTTTTATCGAATAGAATCACTACTGTATAGATGGAGGCCATTTGGCCCATCGAGCTTGCACCGACAACAATCCCACCCAGACCCCATCCCCGTAACCCCACATATTTACCCTACTAATCCCTCTTGACACTAAGGAGGAATTTATCATGGCCAATCAGCAGCAAGGTCATACAAACTGACAATCAACGACATATTTTGCATTTGAGGGATAAAATGCTTGCCAAGACATTGGGTGAACTCCTCTGCTTGTCTTCAAATACTGTCAGGGAATCTTCTATCTATGTACAACAAAGTCCCCAAAATAACAATGGAGTAGATAGAAAGATCCCTACAGTGCAGAAGGAGGCCATTTAGCCCATCAAGTCTGCGCTGACTATCTGACAGAGCATCCAACCCCCGCCCTATCCCCGTAACCCCACGTGTTTACCCCACTAATTCCCCTAACCTATACATCTTGGGACATTAAGGAGGCCATTTGGCCCATCGAGTCTGTACCAATGGCAATCCCACCCACGTCCTATTCCCATAACCCCACACATTTACCCTGCTAATTCTCCTGACACTAAGGGTCAGTTTAGCATGGCCAATCAACCTAACCTGCACATCTTTTGACTGTGGGAGGAAACCGGAGCACCCGGAGGAAAGCCACGCAGACACGGGGAGAAAGATGAGGAGATAGTGGGCAGGACTTTCCAGCTGCACTCACCCCAAAATGGGAAAGTCCCGCCTGAGGTCAACGGACCTTTGCATGGTCCCCCCTCCCCCACCCCCTGCCATGATTCCTGTAGCGGATAGGATGGGAAAATTCTCCCCAGTCTGTTTTTCCAGGTGATGGTTGTATAAATACAGGTGAGGACACGGGAAGAACGTTCCTGCTTTTCTTTCAAATTGTGCTCTATTGTTGTCTACATCTAGTTGCTTCAGCCGCAATGGATTGAAGCAGAAACAGATACAGATCTGTGTGATATTATGGAGTCTTGGTGGGCCGTCTTGGTCATATAGGAAGCTTTAGCCAACTATATCCCATTGGGAGTATCACAGCTGAGTTCAACCTCAATAGAATCTAATATCATGCAATCATACTTTCCAGTCAAGGTCACTGTAAAGTGATGAGGATTGGAAACCCTTGGATTGATTACTTTCCTTTTCCTTACCTGGAAACAATAATTCTTCTGAATTCATGCAACCATAGGAGCAATAGCAGATATTGTCCCAAGACTGAACATTTTCTTGTAAGTGCAAATCAATTATCTCATTATAATCAATTACCAAATATTTAGAACTCAATGTTAACTATCCAGCTAGTGCCAGGACATCAAATCAGTCACGATACGTCAAATGCACTTAATGGTACACTGTAATCAAGAAAAACACAATGTCAGGCACATTCTTGAATCACAAACCTGACCTTGGAAACTTTACCTTTCCTTAGAAACTGCTACTCGCCAGAACAGTTACTGCATATTGACAGATCAGAGCAAACCACTGAAACCTATCATTGAAAATCAATACCTAAGAAGGAGGGAATACATGCAGAAGGGAAGCGAGAATGAAGGTTTGCACAATGTCAAAAGGAATCTTAATGGCCTGTAGTATGCATACAATGAAAGGTCCTAACCCCTGGTTCTCAAAGCAGAGGCGGCCTTAAGACATAAATGCTGGGATCTTCTGTCCAGTGGCAGGCAGGAAGAGTGGGGTGATTTCTGCAGGATGGCCTTATTATTAATTATGCGACCGTGACGAGCTCGATGAAATTCATGTCAGGGTGAGTAGCAATTTTCCTGCCCTGCAATCACCTAATATTTAAATAGCACCAAGGCAGTCTTTCACCCTGGCCCTCTGCTCCTGCTTCCATCTCAACTCTATCCTTTGGTTGTGCCTCTCACGCCCAGCCTTGGCACCACTCTGTGCTGGAGGTACCCAATATGTGGCAGAGATGGTTTAAAAGGAAGGTGGAAGCAGTGTCTACTGACCTCAAAGTCATGGATGAAGTAAAGCTCACCAGGTGCCCGTCACCTATATACAGTCGTAAAACAGAACATTCTTGATGGTTTGAGTTATAAGAAGAGGCTGAATAGACTGGGACTGTTTTCCCTGGAGCGTAGGAAACTTAGGGATGAACTTATAGCGGTCTATAAAATAATGAGGGGCATAGTTCAGCTAGATAGTCAATATCTTTTCCCAAAGGTAGGGGTGTCTAAAACTAGAGGGCATAGGTTTAAGGTGAGAGGAGAGAGATACAAAAGGGTCCAGAGGGGTAATTTTTTCACACAGAGGGTGGTGAGTGTCTGGAACAAGCTGCCAGAGGTAGTAGTAGAGGAGGTACAATTTTGTCTTTTAAAAAGCATTTAGACAGTTACATGGGTGAAATATAGGGATATGGGCCAAACTGGGACTAGCTTCATGGCAAAAACTGGGTGGCATGGACAAGTTGGGCCGAAGGGCCTGTTTCCATGCTGTAAACTTCTATTACTCTATGACTCTATAATTATCCATCGGTGGGGAATTAGATTTGGAAGGGGGAGCTTGAATTCAGTAAGTGGCCTAATCATGAGGATTCATCAGATTTGAATGAATGCAAATTTGAGTTCCCAACATTGCTCATCGGGAAACTCAACCCATCTTTAACCCACCTCGGAGGAACAAAATTCCAAACTATTTTTCCACAATTAGAAAACTGATTTTTTTGACTCACGCCAAATATTTTGGCCAACAACACCTATATCCTGTAAATTAATTTTTTTTAAAAACAGAAAACTCCAGTCTAGCCAATAACCGTTTTGATTATTAATGTGATGACAGGTTTCATTGACAATGCTATCATGTGGCATTAACTCTGCAATAACTGCTCACCAATGCTCAGTTTGGATTTTGCAAGGACCACTCAGTTGCTGACCTCATTGCTGTCTTGTTCCAAACATGGACAGGGGAGGCGATGGCCTAGTGGTAATATTGCTAGACTATTAATCCAGAAACTCAGCTAATGTTCTGGGGACCCGGGTTCAAATCCAGCCATGGCAGCTGGTGGAATTTGAGTTCCATAAAAAATATCTGGAATTAAGAATCTACTGATGACCATGAGACCATTGTCGATTGTCAGAAAAATCCATCTGGTTTACTAATGCCCTTTAGGGAAGTAAATTTGCTGTCCTTACCTGGTCTAACGTACATGTGATTCCAGAACCATAGCAATGTGATTGACTCTCAGCTGCCCTCGGGCAACAAGGGATGGGACTAGGGACTTGTGTCCCACAAATGAATTTTTAAAAATAGCTAAATTCCGGAGATGAGATGAAAATGACTGTCCTTAAATCTAAGGCTGTATTTGACAACATGGTATTAGGAACCCTGATGAAATTTACTTGGGAATTGAGGGAAAGCTCTCCACTGATTGGAGTCATACTTGGTACAAAGGAAGAGGGCTGTGGTTCTTAGCGGTCAATCATCTCAGCACCAGGTTTTAGCTACAGGAGTTTCTCAGAGCAATGGGACTTAGACCCAATCATCTTCTCATCAATGGCCTTCCCTCCATCATAAGATTAGAAGTGAGGATGTTCACTGACGGTTGCACAATGCTCAGTCCCGTCTCAGATACTGAAACAGTCCATGTTCACATGCAGCAAGGTCTGATCAATATTCAGGTTGATGGCGATAAGTGGCAAATAACATTCACGACTCACGACATACAATTCCCAGGCAATGACCATCTCTAGCAAGATTAAATCTAATCTTTTTTCCATGACATTCAACAGCATTACCATCGCTGAACCCCCAATCATCAACATCTGAGGATTATCTTTGACCAGAAACTGAACTGGACAAGTCCTATAAGAACACGTCAGAGGCTGGGAATTCTGTGGCGAGTAACTCACCTCCTGACTCCCCAAAGCCTGACCACCATTTACAAGGCACAAGTAAGGAGTGTAATGGAACTCACCCAGCTGCCTGGATGAGTGCAGCTCCAATAATACTCAAGGGCGGGACTTTATGACTTCGTTTGACCCGAGACCAGAAAATCCTACCTGAGGTCAACAGACTTTCCCATTGTCTGCCCCTCGCCTGCTCCAATTCCCGTGGAGGGCGTGGTGGTAAAATTCTGGCAAAGAAGTTTGAAACACTGTAGAAGTATCTACACCACGCACACCGCAGTGGTTCACAAGAGCAATTAGGGAAGAGGCACAGCTGCCAGCCTTGCCAGGAATGCCCACATCTCGGAACGGTTTTAAAAAATTAAAAAATATTTCCTTCAGTGTTAATGCTGTCAGTCCACTGAATGAACCAATCAAGTAATAAAACCTATTGACACAGCAAATAAACGTGACACATATTTTGTACAATTAAATGTTATTACATAGGTAAGACTGGATTTGAAATACAATTCTACATCATTTAACTGGGTTCTCACCCCCAGCTACTGTGACTATCGTATCATGCCTTGTGCTTTATTCACATATTTTTCTGACTCTCTGTTCACCGTCTAGCTGCCTCTTGCCTCATCCATTTTACTGTCCTCACAACTGCTTAGTACAAATCCTGTATCAGGAACTTGTCTCAACTGAGACCAAAGTGCTTCTATAACACGTTGCTTACTCATGCAGGCATGGGGCTTGCCTCATCCCATATATGATTCTTGTTTAGCACCCTCCTTCTACTCTTCTAGCTCAGACGCCTCAGTCAGAATTTTAAACATAGCATACCTTCATGATGAGATTCTTTCAGCCCATGCACTCACTTTCCACATTTACACTCTCTTCAACGCCAACAAACACCTGCTAAGCTTTAGCACACTCTTATACTGCAAACCAGGGTGTGGCTATATTTGACTATCAATTACCTCAAATAAAGAAAAGTCCTACTGCTGGCACCACCAAGAACCAGCTGATGTTCAAAGTTAAAGCTATTAAGTGCACTTAATTCTCCAATATAAACATCAGAGATGCCAGCTCCACTTCAGAACAAGCAATTGATCCTGGCAATTCATTATTTTTTTAAGAATGAATATATAGTTTCTGCAAAGGTTGCTCAAAGCAGGCAGGAAATTGATCTACTTATTATAAAACTATCCACAGCATTGTGCCAAAGGTCAGTACAGAGAATTCAAGAATGGGGGGAGGGGGGGACGGTGGAGGTTGACATTTAATCATAGAATCCCAACAGTGCAGAAGGAGGCAATTTAGCCCATCACAACTGCAGCAACAACAATTCCACCCAGGCCCGATATATCCCAGTAACCCCATGGTGGTTAGCATTGCTGCCTCACAGCGCCAGGGACCTGGATTCGATTCCCAGCTTGGGTCATTGTTTGTTCCTGAGTCTGCATGTTCTCCCCGCGTCTGCTCCGGTTTCCTCCCACAGTCCAAAAGGCATCCTGGTTAGGTACATTGGCCCATGCTTAATTCTCCCTTAGTGTACCCGAACAGGCGCCGGAGTGTGGCAACTAGAGGGTTTTCACAGTAACTTCATTGCAGTGTAAGCATACTTATGACACTAATAAATAATGTAAGCATACTTATGACACTAATAAATATTTACCCCGCTAGTCCCCCTGACACTAAGGAGAAATTTAGCATGGCCAATCAACCTATCCTGCACACCTTTGGATTGTAGGAGGAAACCGGAGCACCCGGAGGAAATCCACGCAGACAGGGAGAGGATGTGCAAACTCCACATAGACAGTGACCCGAGGCTGGAATTGAATCTGGGTCCCTGGCATTGTTAACCACTGTGCCACCATGCTGCCCATGGAGGTCAATGGATTGGAAGGCCCAAAAAATAGTGGATATGAATTCTGGTACTTGTGCTATCAAGAAAAGAGTCAAGAAAAGAAAGACTTGCTTTGATGTTAATGTCAGAACTTCAGGTCATTTCCAAGCGATTTGCAGCTAAGTAAGTGCTTTTAAAATGGACCCGGCCATCGGCACATCCGTGACCATGACCCCAGAGATGTCACCGACTTACCAGCCCTCCCCCCATCCACGCCGGAATGTGGTCTGGACATCCTTCAATCTCCGAAACCAAACCGCAGCCCGACAGTGACTTGGAACGACCGACAGCGCAGACCATTCTATCGACCTAGGATCCGCATGCAAGGCAACAAATCCTCCATCCACACACTGACTAGTGAGAAGAACCTCTTTGGATGCACCTACCCTTAATGCCGCATACCGCTCTCACCGTCTCCCAGGCTCGAAAAGAAGCAGTCACTCCAGGAAGCGTGGAAAACGTGCAGGCCTGCAGGTGAGAGTGAAACATTGCAGCCCCAAGGATCCCCTCCATAGTCTACTCCAAACAAATGTCCAATCTCTGGAAAACAAGCTAGACAAACTTAAAGCCAGACTCACTTATCAAAGAGAACTGAGAGACTGCTGTGTGCTCTGTTTCACAGAGACATGGCTCACTCCTGCTTCACCGGACTGTGCCCTGCAACCAGAGGGCTTCTCAATCCACTGAATAGACCGCATGGTGGCCTCAGGCAAAGCTAGTGGAGGTGGAGTCTGCTTCATAATCAACAGCTCGTTGTGTTTAGATATAGCTACACTGGCGAGTTTTTGATCTGGAGATGCCGGCGTTGGACTGGGGTAAGCACAGTAAGAAGTCTCACAACACCAGGTTAAAGTCCAACAGGTTTATTTGGTAGCAAATACCATAAGCTTTCAGAGCACAGCTCCTTTGTCAGATGGATTGGATATCTGTTCTCCAACAGTGCACAGACACAGAAATCAAGTTACAGAATACTAATTAGAATGCAAATCTCTACAGCCAGCCAGGTCTTAAAGGTACAGACAATGTGGGTGGAGAGAGCATTCAACACAGGTTAAAGAGATGTGTATTGTCTCCAGACAGAACAGCTAGTGAGATCTTCAGGTAAGCATTCTCCAAGGCGGCCTTCACGACATTCGACAGCGCAGAGTCGCTGAGCAGAAACTGATAGCCAAGTTTCGCACACATGAGGACGGCCTAAACCGGGATGTTGGATTTATGTCACATTATCAGTAACCCCCACAGCTTTTCCCCTGATCTTGCAGAATCTCACGAGCTGTTCTGTCTGGAGACAATACACATCTCTTTAACCTGTGTTGAATGCTCTCTCCACCCACATTGTCTGTACCTTTAAGACCTGGCTGGTTGTAGAGATTTGCATTCTAATTAGTATTCTGTAACTTGATTTCTGTGTCTGTGCACTGTTGGAGAACAGATATCCATTCCATCTGACGAAGGAGCTGTGCTCCGAAAGCTTATGGTATTTGCTACCAAATAAACCTGTTGGACTTTAACCTGGTGTTGTGAGACTTCTTACTGAGTTTTTGATCCCCAGACCTAAAATACCTGATGCTAAAACGCCACCCCTACTACCTTCCGTGGGAGTTCACCTCTGTTACCCTGACAGCAGTCTACATCCCACCCCATGCGGACATGAAGACCGTGCTGGACGAAATATACACCACCACAAATAGCCTTGAGACAAAACATCCCAAGGTCTTGCTCATCGTGGCTGGGGACTTCAATCAGGCCAAGCTCAAGAGCGTTCTACCAAGATACCACCAACATGTCTCCTGTTCCACCAGTGGCCCAAACCCCCTAGACCACTACTACACAAATATCAAAAATTCCAACCGCCCTATTGCCCACCCACACTTCGGTAAATCAGACCATAAGGCGGTGCTCCTGCTCCCAGCTTACAGGTAAAAACTGAGACAGGAGAATCCATCAAAGAAAGTCGTGCAACCTTGGTCTGAGGAATCGGATGATCTCCTATGGGGCTGCTTGGAGTCAGTGGACTGGTCAGTATTTTAAAACTCTGTGACCAGCCTGAACGAGTACGCCACTACAGTAACTGGCTTCATAGTAAGTGTGTAGAAGACTGTGTGCCAAAGAAGCAAATCCGCATGTTTCCCAACCGGAAACCATGGGTCAATAGGGATATCCACAGCCTGCTGAAGTCCAGGTCTGAGGCGTGCAAGTTAGGTGACCCTGACTTGTACAAGAAAGCCAGATACAATCTACAGAGATCCATCAAAGATGCCAAAAGACAGTACCGGACCAAGCTAGAGCCCCAGGCTAGCCACACGGACTCCCACCGACTATGACAAGGTCTGCAAGACATAACAGGCTACAAGATGAAGGCACATAAAATCGCCAGCAGCAATGCACACACGTCCTCGATGGGCTCAGTGCATTCTATGCCCGTTTTGTGCAAGAGGTCAGCGAGAGCACGCCCTCTATCCTGGAAGCCTCGGATGAAACTGTATCCATGGTCACCATTGCAGATGTCAGAGCAGCTTTCTCAAAAGTCAACTCACGGAAAGCAAGTGGCCCGGATGAGGTACCCAGACGAGCACTCAGATCCTGCGCGGATCAGCTGGCGGGGGTATTCGCAAACATCTTCAACCTCGCTTTACACCAATCTGAGGTCCCTATCTGCTTCAAGAAGACAACCATCATCCTGATACCAAAGAAAAACCAGGCAGCGTGCCTTAATGACTATTGGCCGGTGGCTCTGACATCCATCATTGTGAAGTGCTTCGAAAGGTTAGCCATGGCACAAATCAATTCCGGCCTACCAGACTGCCTGGATCCACTACAGTTCAACTATCGCCGCAATAGGTCCACAGCAGATACCATCTTTCTGGCCCTACACTCAACACTGGAACACCTAGATAACAAGGACACCTATGTCAGACTCTTATTCATAGGCTACAGCTCAGCCTTCAACACTATTATTCCTACAAAACTCATCTTCAAACTCTATGGCCTGGCGCTCAGCTCCTCCCTCTGTGACTGAATCCTGGACTTCCTAACCCAAAGACTGCAGTCAGTAAGAATAGGTAACAACACCTCCTCCACGATCATCCTCAACACAGGTGCTCCGCAAGGTTGTGTCCTCAGCCGCCTACTATACTCCTTATAAACCTATGATTGTGTGGCCAAATTCCCCGCCAGCTCGATTTTCGAGTTTGCTGATGAAACCACCGTTGTGGGTCAGATCTCAAACAATGGTATGAGTACAGGAAAGAGATAGAGAAACTGGTAAACTGGTGCGATGACAATAATCTCTCCCTCAATGTCAACAAAACGAAGGAGATGATCATCGACTTCAGGAAAGGTAGTGGAGGGCATGCCCTGTCTACATCAATGGGGATGAAGTAGAAATGGTTGAGAGCTTCAAGTTTTTAGGTAGCCAGACCACCAACAACTTGTCCTGGTCCCTCCATGCAGACGCTATAGTTAAGAAAGCCTATCAACACCTCTACTTTCTCAGGAGACTAAGGAAACATGGCATGTCCGCTACAACTCTCACCAACTTCTACAGATACACCATAGAAAGCATTGTTTCTGGTTGTATCACAGCTTGGTATGGCTCCTGCTCTATCCAAGACCGCAAGAAACTACAGAGGGTTCTGAAAGAAGCCCAATCCATCATGCAAACCAGCCTCCCATCCATTGACACTGTCTATACTTCCTGCTGCCTTGGAAAAGCAACCAGCATAATCAAGGACTCCACATACCCCAGACATACTCTCTTCCACCTTCTTTCATTGGGAAAAAGATACAAAAGTCTGAGGTTATGTACCAATTGACTCACGAACAGATTCTTCCCTGCTGCCATCAGGCTTTTCAATGGACCTACCTCGCATTAAGTTGATCTTTCTCTACACCCTAGCTATGATCGTAACACTACATTCAGCACTCTCTCATTTCCTTCTCTGTGAACAGTATGTTTTGTCTGGAAAGCGCACAAGAAACAATACTTTTCACTGAATACTAATGCATGTGGCAATAATAAATCAAATCAAATCAGATCAAAGTGTGTTCACTGTAAGAAAATTGACTACCAATTTGAATGCAGCAACAGTCCCAGCAGCAGCAGAGAAGATGATTCCACTGGCAGTTGAAACTAGAACTAGGGTACATGGCCTCAAAATAAGGGGGAGCAGATGTAGAACTGAACTGAGGAGGAACTTCTTCACCCAAAAGGTTGTGAATCTGTGGAATTCCCTGCCCAGTGAATCAGTTGAGGCTACCTCATTGAATATTTTTAAGGCAAGGATAGATAGATTTTTGAACAGTAAAGGAATTAAGGGTTATGGTGAGCGGGCGGGTAAGTGGAGCTGAGTCCATGAAAAGATCAGCCATGATCTTATTGAAAGGCGGAACAGGCTCAAGTGGCCAGATGGCCTACTCCTGCTCCTAGTTCTAATGTCCTTATGTTCTTATGATCAGATGATCAGTTACCTGGGGGATAAACATGTCTAATTCCCATTACAGTAAGAAGTCTCACAACACCAGGTTAAAGTCCAACAGGTTTATTTGGTAGCAAATGCCACTAGCTTTTGGAGCGCTGCTCCTTCGTCAGGTAAGTGGGAGATCTGTTCACAAACAGCAAACAGGGCATATAAAGTCACAAACTCAATTTACAGAATAATGATTGGAATGCGAGTCTTTACAACTAATCAAGTCTTAAAGGTACAGACAATGTGAGTGGAGAGAGCATTAAGTACTGGTTAAAGAGATGTGTATTGTCTCCAGGCAGGACAGTTAGTGAGATTGTGCAAGTCGTGGGGGTTACAGATAGTGTGACATGAACCCAAGATCCCGGTTGAGGCCATCCTCATGTGTGCGGAACTTGGCTATCAGTCTCTGCTCAGCGACTCTGCGCTGTCGTGTGTCGCGAAGGCCGCCCCGGAGAACACTTACCCGAAGATCAGAGGCTGAATGCCCGTGACCACTGAAGTGTTCCCCAACAGGAAGAGAACAGTCTTGCCTGGTGATTGTGGAGTGGTGTTCATTCATCCGTTGTCATAGCATCTGCATGGTTTCCCCAATGTACCATGCCTCGGGACATCCTTTCCTGCAGCGTATCAGGTAGACAACGTTGGCCGAGTTGCAAGAGTATGTACTGTGTACCTGGTGGATGGTGTTCTCACGTGAGGTGATGGCATCCGCGTCGATGATCCGGCACGTCTTGCAGAGGTTGCTGTGGCAGAGTTGTGTGGTGTCGTGGTCACTGTTCTCCTGAAGGCTGGGTAGTTTGCTGCGGACAATGGTCTGTTTGAGGTTGTGCGGTTGTTTGAAGGCAAGAAGTGGGGTTGTGGGGATGGCCACCCTAAATACGTTAAAGAAGCCATCCCCTATGGACAAGCCCTCCGTATACACAGGATCTGCCCAGGTGAGGTGGATCGCAACATACACCTCCAGACGCTGAAAGATACCCTCATAAGAACAGGATATGGCGCTCGACTCATCGATCGACGGTTCCGACGCACCACAGCGAAAGTCCGCACCGACCTCCTCAGAAGACAAACACGGGACACAGTGGACAGAGTACCCTTCGTAGTCCAGTACTTCCCCGGAGCGGAGAAGCAACGACATCTCCTCCAGAGCCTTCAACATGTCATTGATGAAGACAAACATCACGCCAAGGCCATCCAGTTTTGTGATTGTTCACCATACACCGCCAAACTACAACAAAGCACACATTTCAACTGGAACTTAGAATTGGATTTTTTGTCACAAAATCTTAAAAAGATTCCATCCACATACTTTTCACCACAGCCAATACATGTTTCTGTTCCTTCATTCACATACATCATAGGACACAGGGTGCATTACTACACTTTCAATATCACAATCCTCTTTGTATAGTACAAGACTGCTTCCGGCTGAAGTAAGCCAATGCTGTGAGAATGCTCTAGAAATTTCAAGTCACTGAATTCATTCAAGGATTGCCTCAGGGGGCTCCTGCACTAACTGTCTACTACTTGTGTCTGTCACCATCTATCTTCCTCATCCTTGGGCACGGTCACCTCCCTGAAACTTCTGTCTATGACGCTCTCCACCATATGCATGCTCCGAAGTGCATCCACCTGACACTCCAGTCAATCTAAGCAAACTATTAGGAGCCTCATTTGCGCGCAAATGTAGTCCTCTTAGTTGTGCAGGTGTCCTACAAGGAAAGGTTGGGACTGTATCCAATTGAATTTAGAAGATTGAGAGGCGATTGTATTGAAAACTATAAGATTCTGAGGGTACTTGACAAGGTGCTGAAAGGGTGTTTCCCCTTCTGGGAAAACTGGGGGTCACTGTTTAAAAATAAAGGGTCTCCCATTTAAGGTGGAAATGAAGAATTTATTTCTCTCAGAGGGTTATGAATCTTTAGAATTCTCTTCCTCAGAGAGCAGTGGGGTAAATGATTATTTTTAAGATGTGGAGATGCCGGCGTTGGACTGGGGTGGGGCACAGTAAGAAGTCTCACAACACCAGGTTAAAGTCCAACAGGTTTATTTGGAATCATGAGCTTTCGGAGCGCTGCTCCTTCATCAGGTGAGTGGCTTCATCAGGTGAGTGGCCCACTCCCCGATGAAGGAGCAGCGCTCCGAAAGCATGTGATTCCAAATAAACCTGTTGGACTTTAACCTGATTATATTTAAGTCAGAGGTAGACAAATTCTTGACTAACAAGGGGGTCAAATTTATTGGGGGTAGGCAGAATATGGAGTTGAGTGCACAATCAGACCAGCCATGATCTTATTGAAAATGGCAGAGCTGGCTAGAGGGGCTGAATGATCTACTCCTGCTCCTAATTCATATGGTCTAACTTCTCTCTCCCAAAGGAAAGGAGAGCTCGCAGTTACATTTCTAATGGTGATATCTAAATTACCCCAGCTAATCATGCAATCTAAGATTTGAGTAGATTTATCTTGTAAGTTCAATATTTTGCATTTTCACTATCAAACCATATGATATTTAAATGCACGCATTGTTAATGGATCTCAGCAGTTACTTTTGAAATGCAGTAACATTCCAATTGATTGACGAATCCAATAAAAACAGGGAAACAAGGAACCTTATGCCATGCCGTTTCTGAGGAAAATAAATATATTTACAGAATCAGACAGTTTGGAAGGAGAACATTTGGGGCGCCACGGTAGCACAGTGGTTAGCACTGCTGCTTCACAGCTCCAGGGACCTAGGTTTGATTCCCGGCTTGGGTCACTGTCTGTGTGGAGTTTGCACATTCTCCTCGTGTCTGCGTGGGTTTCCTCCGGGTGCTCCGGTTTCCTCCCACAGTCCAAAGATGTGCGGGTTAGGTTGGTTGGCCATGTTAAAATTGCCCCTTAGTGTCCTGAGATGCGTAGGTTAGAGGGATTAGTGGGTAAAATATGTAGGGATTTGGGGGTAGGGCCTGGGTGGGATTGTGGTCGGTGCAGACTCGATGGGCCAAATGGCCTCTTTCTGTACTGTAGGGTTTCTATGATTTCTATGAACATTCTGTCCACAGGCTTGTGCTGACTCTTCAGAAAAACTAATCTTGCATCCCTCTGCTCTTTGTCCACATCCCTACAAATTTTGATTTTTGAAACATGTAGACATCAATTCCCTTTTGTACCTTACTGTTGAATCTGCTTCCATCACCCTCTCAGAGTGACCAGATCATAACAACGAACTGTGTCAAAGAAAAATTCTCCTTTCCTCTGCTCAGTCCTTCTCCAAATCGCCTCAAACCCATATCCCCTGCTCATCAAAAACAGAAAATGCTGGAAAATCTTAGCAGGTCTGAAAGTATCTGTGGGAAAAACATAGAGCCAACGTTTCGAGTCTAGATGACCCTTCATCAGAGCTGATTGCAACATCCGTAGTATTTTGCTTTTATCCCCTGCTTATCAACCCTCCTGATAGTGGAAACAGCTTTTGCCAATCCATTCTATCAAAGTCGGACGTAATTTGGTCACCTGTTGTAGCCTTTGCCAAAGTTAAGGTTTGCTTAGGCATGTGTCATTTTGATTAGTGTTACAAAAAAAAAAGCATTGGTGTTAATTTCCAGTGGAATTGAATTCAAACGCAGATAGGTGACCTTAAACTGCATTGGACTGCAGCAATTCAAGAAGGCAACTCACCACCACCTTCTCAAGGGCAACTAGGGATGGGTAATAACTGTTGGCCTAGCTATTGATGTGCAGGTCCCTTGAGTGAATAAAAAAAACTTACGTATAAGCCCTTGGTTAGAACCAGTCATCCTCCTATTGCCTGCCAGGCAACAGCCTTGAGTAAGAATCACCCCAGTGTCTCAGGTGTGTGATGTTTGATTGATGGCCCCAATCTTCAGAGTAGCAATCGCAATGTAATAACTGTCTCACTGTATTGCTTCAAAGCAATGTTACACCGAGCCAGGGAGAGGTAATGCTGGTGTCTTCAATGGTATCAACAGAACACCATGCAGGCAGTAGCTCTCAACACTGTGCGCTCTCAGGAATCAACGCAGTCTGCATAACACTGCTTTGAAGAATTGCTAGCAAATGATTTTCATTTCCCATAATGCATAAAAGATACAAGTTCCTGTTAAAAAAATAATTGTGGTCTTCATTTATTTTTGTAACCGAAATACTGTGTTCAAAGAAGCATATGTGTCATACCTGTGACATAAGCACAACACAGAGCAAACAATGTGTATGCTGATGTCAGAAATGAAGGTCCCCTCGGACCTAAGCTTTACTAAAAAAGCAATCAGGAAATTTGAGATTATTCAAATCTGAGAGAAAATCATCAACTGAAAATATCTATGGGAGCTTAATAATGGAAAGTGGTAAAAAGTGGTGCTTTTTTAAAAAGTACTATCCAAGTTGCAGTTTATTGCTAAAATGAAGGACAAACATTTCATCTAACAAGCAGGCATTTAGCTATTAAGCAAGATAAGTGCACTTAGTTTACCAACATGAAGACTAAAGGCCCAGGTACCGCCAGCCTACTCAATGGATCTGCAGCACCAAAAGGTTGACTTTTGTTACAAATGGAATTCAACTTAGAGAAGGTGGACTGAAGCAAATATTGATTTCATGAGGTTAGGGTTAAGACACTTGTTCAGAATAAATTAACAACGAATCTGCATTTAGTCGCATGGTGGCACAGTGGTTAGCACTGCTGCCTCACAGCGCCAGGGACTCAGGTTTGATTCCTGGCTTGGGCCACTGCCTGTTCTCCCTGTGTCTGCATGGGTTTCCTCCTACAGTCCGAAAGACATGCTGGTTAGGTGCATTGGCCATGCTAAATTCCTCCTCAGTGTACCCGAACAGGTGCCAGGGTGTGGCGACTAGGGGATTTTCACAGTAATTTCATTGCAGTGGTAATGTAAGGCTACTTGTGACACTAATAAATAAACTTTAAACTAGTCCATCTTGCACTTGACATGGAAGTACACATTGTTAGTAGGGGAGGTGGGGTGGGTAAAAGAGGGGGATTGTCCCACTGGCAATTTAGTAACAATTTTCAGGTACCTTTATCTTATAATTACACATTGACTATTCAAACTTCCGACATTCAGGAAAGAGAGTCTTTTATCTCACCTGAGTTAATTTGAGTTCCCACAGGAGAATGAACAGGTTGTTGACATAATGGTGCTGCCCAGAATTTTTAATCATTTCATTATACAAAGATTCCACCAGATGGTGCTAATGAACCTCGGAGACCTTTGGAGCAGTCCCTAAGTTTATAAATATTGCCACCTTCCAATCTACATGAAATTCAAACTGAGGTCCAGATGGGATGAAAGCAAATCTATTATTGATTATTGTACTTATAGCTTTCATTTTTCTCCCCCAGGTTTTCAACTCACTATGTCAGTGAAAAAGAAGGAAAAATGACAGCTGGACAGTGCCAGGATCGGGCACGACTGAAGCAGCAAAACTGGAAAGTGAGGGTTTTGGGGCAAGGGTGTATTTTTCTGAGTTGCTTATTTAATTCAGGCTCCCAAAGCTCCACAAGCTGGACATGTTCGCAAATATTTTAAATCCCTGAAGCTGATACTTCTGCATTTACCAATTCATTACCAAGAGAGGCCTGTTTGAAACACAGAAACATAGAAACTAGAAGCAGGAGTAGGCCATTCGGCCCTTCGAGCCTGCTCCGCCATTCATTTTGATCATGGCTGATCATCAAATTCAATATCCTGATCCCCCCTTCCCCCCATATCCCTTCATCCCTTTCGCCCCAAGAGTTATATCTAATTTCTTCTTGAAATCAGACAACATTTTGGCCTCAACTACATTCTGTGGTAGTGAATTCCACATGTTCACCACCCCCTGGGTGAGGGAATTTCTCCTCACCTCAGTTCTAAAAGGTTAACCCCTTGTCCTCAAACTATGACCCCTAGTTCCGGATTCCCCCACCATTAGGAACATTCTTTCTGAATCTACCCTGTCTAACCCTTTAGGATTTTCTAAGTTTCTATGAGATCCCCCTCACTCTTCCAAACTCCAGTGAACATAATCCTAACTGACTCAGTCTCTCTCATATGACAGACCAGCCATCTCAGGAATCAGCCTGGTAAACCTTGCTGTAATCCCTCTATAGCAAGGACATCCTCCCTCAGATAAGGACACCAAAATTGCACACTATACTCCAGGTATGGCCTCACCAACACCCTATACAATTGCAGCAAGACAGTTCCTCAGCTATCAGGTAGGATAGCTGAGGAACAGTGGAGGATTTTTAAGGAGATCCTTTTCAGTTCTCAGCAAAAATATATTCCAGCAAAAAACAAGGATTGTAAGAAAAGGGAGAACCAGCCGTGGATAACGAAGGAAATAAAGGAGAGTATTAAAATAAAAACAGCTGCGTACAGCTGTTTTTATTTTAATAGCTCCATCCTCGGGTGGATGGAGCTATTACGAGGGGGCATAACTATAGGGTTCATGGTGGGAGATATAGGAAGGATATCAGAGGTAGGTTCTTCACGCAGAGAGTGGTTGGGGTGTGGAATGGACTGCCTGCAGTGATAGTGGAGTCAGACACTTTAGGAACATTTAAGCGGTTATTGGATAGGCACATGGAGCACACCAGGATGGTAGGGAGTGGGATAGCTTGATCTTGGTTTCAGATGAAGGTCGGCACAACATCGTGGGCCGAAGGGCCTGTTCTGTGCTGTACTGTTCTATGTTCTATGTTCTATGTACAGAGTGGCCAAAAATAGTGGAGAAACAAGTGATTGGGAAAAATTTAAGAAACAACAAAGAGAGACTAAGAAAGCGATAAAGAAAGGAAGGATAGACTATGAAGCTAGGCTAGCAATTAATATAAAAAATGATAGTAAAAGTTTTTATAAATATATAAAAAGGAATAGAGTGGCTAGAGTGAATGTTGGACCCTTGGAGGACGAGAGGGGGGAGTTAATAGTGGGAAATGAGGATATGGCTGAGTCTTTAAATAAGTTTTTTGTGTCGGTCTTCACGGTGGAGGACACAAATAGTTTGCCAAATATTAACGATAGAGGGTTGGCAGCAGGAGAAATACTTAATACGATTAATGTTACCAGAGAGGCAGTGCTGGGTAGACTAATGGGACTGAAGGTGGACAAGTCCCCGGGTCCGGATGGAATGCATCCCAGGGTATTGAAAGAAATGTCAGAGGTAATAGTGGATGCGTTAGTGATTATTTATCAAAACTCGTTGCATTCTGGGGTAGTGCCGGTTGATTGGAAAACGGCTAATGTTACGCCGCTGTTTAAAAAAGGAAGGAGACAAAAGGCGGGTAACTATAGGCCGGTCAGCTTAACGTCTGTAGTAGGGAAAATGCTGGAATCCATTATTAAAGAGGAGATAGCAGGGCATCTGGATAGAAATGGTTCGATCAATCAGACGCAGCATGGATTCATGAGGGGAAAGTTGTGCTTGACGAACATGTTGGATTTTTATGAAGATGTGACGAGGGCGGTTGATGGAGGAGAACCGGTGGATGCGGTGTTTTTGGATTTCCAAAAGGCGTTTGATAAGGTGCCCCATAAAAGGCTGCTGAAGAAGATTAGGGCACACGGAGTTGGGGGTAGTGTGTTAAAGTGGATTGGGGACTGGCTATCCGACAGGAAGCAAAGAGTCGGAATAAATGGGTGTTTTTCCGGTTGGAGGAAGGTAACTAGTGGCGTGCCGCAGGGATCGGTACTCGGGCCGCAACTGTTTACCATTTATATAGATGATCTGGAGGAGGGGACGGAGTGTAGGGTAACGAAGTTTGCAGACGACACAAAGATAAGTGGAAAAGTGAATCGTGTGGAGGACGGAGAAGATCTGCAGAGAGATTTGGACAGGCTGAGTGAGTGGGCGAGGATATGGCAAATGGAGTATAACGTTGAGAAATGCGAGGTCATACACTTTGGAGGAAATAATAACAAATGGGATTACTATCTCAATGGAAACAAATTAAAACATGCTACCGTGCAAAGGGACCTGGGGGTCCTTGTGCATGAGACGCAAAAGCCCAGTCTGCAGGTACAACAGGTGATCAAGAAGGCAAATGGGATGTTGGCCTATATTGCGAGGGGGATAGAATATAAAAGCAGGGATGTCTTGATGCACCTGTACAGGGCATTGGTGAGGCCGCAGCTGGAATACTGTGTGCAGTATTGGTCCCCTTATATGAGGAAGGATATATTGGCATTGGAGGGAGTGCAGAGAAGGTTCACCAGGTTGATACCGGAGATGAGGGGTTTGGATTATGAGGAGAGGCTGAGGAGATTGGGTTTGTACTCGTTGGAGTTTAGAAGGATGAGGGGGGATCTTATGGAGACTTATAAGATAATGCGGGGGCTGGATAGAGTGGAGGCGGAGAGATTCTTTCCACTTAGTAAGGAAGTTAAAACTAGAGGACACAGCCTCAAAATAAAGGGGGGTCGGTTTAAGACAGAGTTGAGGAGGAACTTCTTCTCCCAGAGGGTGGTGAATCTCTGGAATTCTCTGCCCACTGAGGTGGTGGAGGCCACCTCGCTGAATATGTTTAAAGCGCGGATGGATGGATTCCTGAGCGGTAAGGGAATTAAGGGTTATGGGGATCAGGCGGGTAAGTGGTACTGATCCACGTCAGATCAGCCATGATCTTATTGAATGGCGGGGCAGGCTCGAGGGGCTAGATGGCCTACTCCTGCTCCTATTTCTTCCTATTTCTTATGTTCTTATCACTATCCCTATACTCAAATCCTCTCACTATGAAGGCCAACATTCCATTTGCCTCCTTTACTGTCCACTGTAACTGTGCACTTACTTCCAGCGACTGATGCACGATGGCACCAAGTATCCACTTCTCTCAATTTACAGCCATTCAAGTAATAATCTGTCTTCTGTGCCTGCTGGAGTTAAGAAGAATAAGGGGAACTTGATTGAAACATATAAGTTTTAGGTTCTTGACTGGGTAGATGTGGAGAGGATGATTCCTTTTGTGGGCGAACTAGGGGCTACCGAAAAATAAAGGATCGCCCATTTAAGGCAGAGATAAGGAGAAACTTTTTCTCTCATTTCGTGAGTATTTAGAACTTTCTTTCTCAAATGCCAGTGGAAAGAAGAGTCTTTCAATATTTTTAAGGCAGTGATAGATAGATTGTTGATAAGCAAGCAGATGAAAGGTAATCTGGGGTAGGTGGGAATAAGGTTATAATCTGATCTGGCAAGTCCTTAATGAACGGTACAGCAGGCTTGATGGGCCAAGTGGTCTTCTCCTGCCCTGAATTCGTATGTCTGTATGGTGCCCAGAACTACCCAAAGTACTTTAGCGCTTTGTGTAACAGAAGCTTGATTCTATCCCATTTTATTTTAGCCCCTTAGATATAAAAGCCAAAATTCCATGAGCCTATGATTATGTTTTGTACCTTTTCTTTATATTTTAATGATTTTTGTTCTTGAAGTTACTTGAAGGGGCAGCACGCTGGCACAGTTGTTAGCATTGCTGCCTCACAGCCCCAGGGACCCGGGTTCAATTCCCGGCTTGGGTCACTGTTTGTGTGGAGTTTGCGTGTTCTCCCCGTGTCTGTGTGGGTTTCCTCCCGGTGCTCCGTTTTTCTCCCACATTCCGAAAGACGTGCTGGTTAGTTGCATTGACCCGAACAAGTGCCGGAATGTGGCGACTAGGGGAATTTCACAGTAACTTCATTGCAGTGTTAATGTAAGCCTTACTTGTGACTAATAAATAAACTTTACTTTTAGTTTCTGGATCTCCACTGCTTCTAGCTTTTCACCATTTAGAAAATACAATTTTCTGTCCTTTTTAAATCCAAAATGCATGATCTCATATTTACTTACACTGAAATCCATTTGCTATAGTTTTTGTTATTCACTTAATCTATTAATAATTTTACACTTTCATCTACACCGAATACAATGTCATCTATCTTTTTCTCATCATCAAAGTTGGAATTGCAGCTTTCTATCCATCATGTGGGTTTCCCGGTGGCATGGATTCCTGGTGGCATGCATTCAACGGGAAACCCCATTGACAACGGTGGGACTACTCAACCACTTTCTTAACTATATCAATAGTTTGCTTTTAATCCCATGAACTTCAACTTCACCTAACGGTCTCTTATTGGAAACATTATCAAATGCCTACTGGAATTCCATATAAATAACATGCATATACATTCCCCTGTCCTGTACTTTAGCCACATCTTCAAAAGATTGGGTCAGTTTTGTCAGACATTGTCTTACCCTTTACAAATCACACTACAGCAATTGTAGGAAATCTGTGGGTTGTTGAACTGCACCAAGAAATTTTCCATAATTGGAAAGGATAATTTTCTGAATGTTTTTATCATGGAAAGCCATACTCAGTAGTTACACATAGGGACCAATTCCAGGCATGCTTTTCACAACTTTCCTTCCACTTGATTGGGAGGGTAACAGAGATTTGTACTGGACCAATATGTAAGCAGCAATAGATAAATGAATTGAACAAGAAGCCCTGTGAAAATAGATAGTATTATTCTCCAGCCTGCCATCAAGTACTGTACACAAGATACAGCTGAATAGATTCATTTAATTTGATGTAATACTCATTCTTGTTTAATAATCCCTCTAGTCATTGCATTTCTATTGAATTTTGTACTAAATAATGTTCCTTAGGCTGAAAAGGAAAACTTGTAGACTCATTCTGCTTGCTTTCCAAAAAAAACAGCAAACAATATTTTCTCATTTTCGCTTTTCCTCTCTGTCTGAAAAAGGCAATAGCTGGGTTAAGATAGTTGTCTGTATTTCAAAACTCGGCAAAATGATTAATTCTGTGAATATGCCATTTTTAGATATTTCCCATGTTTGTTACATAGAAACATAGAAGATAGGAGCAGGAGGAGGCCATTTGGCCCTTCGAGCCTGCTCCGCCATTCATTACGATCATGGCTGATCGTCCAACTCAATAGCCTAATCCTGCCTTTTCCCCATAACCTTTGATCCCATTGGTCCCAAGTGCTATATCTAGCCACTAAAACATTCAATGTTTTGGCATCAACTACTTCCTGTGGTAATGAATTCCACAAGCTCACCACTCTTTGGGTGAAGAAATGTCTCCTCACCTCCATCTTTAATGGTCTACCCCAAATCCGCAGACTGTAATCCCTAGTTCTAGACTCCCCACCATCAGGAACATCCTCCCTGCATCTACCTTGTCTAGTCCTGTTGGAATTTTATAAGTCTCTATGAGATTCCCCCTCATTCGTCTGAACTCCAGCGAAAACAATCCTAACCTAGTCAATCTGTCCTCATACGTCAGTCCCGCCATCCCTGAAATCAGCCTGGTAAACCTATGCTGCACTCCCTGGAGAGCAAGAACATCCTTCCTCAGAAAAGGAGACCAAAACTGCACACAATATTCTAGGTGTAGCCATTTGTTCCTATCACGTCAATTTTAAAATATTGAAGTGTTTAAGCTTTTCGACCTTTAATGCTAGAGTGATTTTCATCCAGCAGAAGGAACTGCTGACCTTAAACAGCCAACATTCGCTCTCCTGGTAAGGTTTCCTAATCAATGTGAAGGCAGTTCAGCAAACTAGTCCTCAGTGCAGAAGGCTGAGGGTGGGGTTAGGAGGTCAGTCTTTGTCTATCTACAGGGATGAATCATGACCAGACAGAGACAAGGTGTTGTTTTCTTCTTTAGACAATTAGGGAAGTTAAGAGTCTCCTGACTAAGACATAAATGCCTATGGCCAGTCATAAAATGTTAATCCAATTCAATGTAGGGTCTGCTAATTTGTCAGTAGTTCAAGTGGGGAAGCAAATGGTCAGATATTTTGTTGTGTTTAATGGTTAGATATTTTGCTGTGTTTTATGATGAGGAGCAATAGAGTATTTACTGAATCTCGTTATGAAAATTGTATTGTGTTTATTCATATGTATCATGTGAAATAAACCAGTTAATTGGTTTTTGGTTGCGAAGATTTTTGAGTTGTTTTGATTTATTATTGTCACATGTATTAACATACAGTGAAAAGTATTGTTTCTTGCGCGCTATACAGACAAAGCATACCGTTCATAGAGAAGGAAAGGAGTGGGTGCAGAATGTAGTGTTACAGTCATAGCTAGGCTGCAGAGAAAGATCAACTTAATATGAGGAGATGAGGGCAAACAGTTACATTTCAGTGCGACAATACCTATTGCAGCCTAGAAATGTGTTGCGATAACTGTGAAGATTGACTGGAAAAGGATCATCTTAATTAAGCCTACAAATGGTATTTAAGGTCTATTGATGGACACTAAAATTTTCCTGATTCTTCGCAGTATTTTGTGTTTGGTGAGCTCCCATTCAGTAGGACAGCCAATGAAAGCACTAATGCCCTTGAGAATGAAATAACAAGAACAAATCCTCAATCAGCTGAAAACTCAATTTTGTAAAACAGATAATTTAGTAATGGGAAAACTGTAGTTTAAGGGTCTAGCACATAAAGGATTAATGTGGGACAGAGTACAGCACTGCCCATACATTGCTGCAAGAGAACACATGACCTGCATGTAGAGGTCAGTGTAGTGTTGGACAGAGCTGTGTGTACAAACAAGCATGGAAACAGTTCCTAGCTTGGATCTTTACTGTACCTATGTCTCTGATTTGATTTGATTTATTATTGTCACATGTATTGGGGTACAGTGAATAGCATTGTTTCTTGAACGTGATACAGACTGTTCATAGAGTACATAAGGAAGAAGGAAAGGAGAGGGTGTAGAATGTAGTTTAAAGTTTATTTATTAGTGTCACAAGTAGGCTTGCATTAACACTGCAATGAAGTTACTGTGGAAACCCCCTAGTCACCACACAGACACTGGGAGAACGTGCAACTCCACACAGCCAGTGACCCGAGGCTGCAATTAAACCCAGGTCCCTGGCACTGTGAGACAGCAGTGCTAACCACTGTGCCACTGTGCCGCCCCTGGCATTGCTGGGCACAATCACACATTTACCACTGGTGTTAAGCTCAGTAAATTCTCGGCTGTAGACTCAAGTTCACCAGACTGTTGAATGAGGCTTTGTGACCTGTAAGCTGGTTGCCACAGGGTGGCACTGGTACCTCAGGAAACCTGCTGCTTACTCCCAAATAATGTACAATCTGCCTTCACTTAAAATTTATAATTACACAAGGAAAATGCTTATTTAACATTTGTACACTTCTAATTCTAAGAATTATTTCAAGGACATTATAATTAGTTTAAAGTTATATCAAGAACATAATGATAATATTCACAGGGGAGTTCATGAACTATAACTGGAGGATGATTGGATAGTTTACTGCTTCTGAATCAGAAAATGAGGAGACACAGACCACAGTGGTCCTGTTCACTGCGGGCATAAATCACCTTATGGCTGCTAAATCTTATGGGAGGTTGAAAATGGGCTTTGCGCAGTGCGACCTTGGATCTCGGTTTGACATCTTCCCCCATCCCCTGGCAGTGACGTGCTCAGGTAGACCATGAACCTGATTTCCATGAACTTGAGCCATTACGGAGACGTGGGTAGAACAAGGACAGGAATGGTTGTTGGACGTTCCAGGGTATAGATGTTTCAGTAAGTGTAGGGAAGCTGGTAAAAGAGGTGGAGGAGTGGCATTGTTAATCAAGGATAGTCTAACGGCTGCGGAAAGGCACTTCGAGGGGGATCTGCACACTGAGGTAATATGGGCTGAAGTTAGAAATAGGAAAGGAGCGGTCACGTTGTTAGGAGTTTACTATAGGCCCCCAAATAGTAATAGAGATGTGGAGGAAGAAATTGCTAAGCAGATTATGGATATGTGTGGGGGTCACAGGGTAGTTGTCATGGGGGACTTTAACTTTCCAAATATTGATTGGAATCTTTGTAGGTCAAATAGTTTGGATGGGGCAGTTTTTGTGCAGTGTGTGCAGGAGGGTTTCCTGACACAATATGTGGATAGGCCGACAAGAGGTGAGGCCACATTGGATTTGGTACTGGGAAATGAACCAGGCCAAGTGTTAGATTTGGTTGTGGGAGAGCACTTTGGAGATAGTGACCACAATTCGGTGTCTTTTGTTATTGCAATGGAGAGGGATAGGGCCGGACGGCAGGGCAAGGTTTACAATTGGGGGAGGGGTAATTATGATGCGATTAGGCAAGAATTAGGGGGCATAAGATGGGAACAGAAACTGTCAGGGAAAGGCACTAATGAAAAGTGGAACTTTTTCAAGGAACAAATACTGGGTGTCCTTGATAGGTATGTCCCTGTCAGGCAGGGAGGAAATGGCCGAGTGAGGGAACCATGGTTCACAAAAGAGGTGGAATGTCTTGTGAAAAGGAAGAGGGAAGCTTATGTAGGGATGAGGAAAGAAGGTTCAGATGGCTCGATTGAGGGTTACAAGTTAGCAAGGAATGAGCTGAACAAGGGGCTTAGGAGAGCTAGGAGGGGACACGAGAAGTCCTTGGCGGGTCGGATCAAGGAAAACCCCAAGGCTTTTTACTCTTATGTGAGGAATAAAAGAATGACCAGGGTGAGGTTAGGGCCGGTCAAGGACAGTAGTGGGAACTTGTGTATGGAGTCAGTAGAGATAGGCGAGGTGATGAATGAATACTTTTCTTCAGTGTTCACCAAGGAGAGGGGCCATGTTTTTGAGGAAGAGAAGGTGTTACAGGCTAATAGGCTGGAGGAAATAGTTGTTCGGAGGGAGGATGTACTGGCAGTTTTGAATAAACTGAAAGTCGATAAGTCCCCTGGGCCTGATGAAATATATCCTAGGATTCTTTGGGAGGCAAGGGATGAGATTGCAGAGCCTTTGGCTTTGATCTTTGGGTCCTCACTGTCCACGGGGATGGTGCCAGAGGACTGGAGAGTGGCGAATGTTGTTCCTCTGTTTAAGAAAGGGAATAGAAATGACCCTGGTAATTATAGACCGGTTAGTCTTACTTCGGTGGTTGGTAAATTGATGGAAAAGGTCCTTAGGGATGGGATTTATGACCATTTAGAAAGATGCGGATTAATCCGGGATAATCAGCACGGATTTGTGAAGGGCAAGTCGTGCCTCACAAATTTGATTGAATTTTTTGAGGAGGTAACTAAGTGTGTTGATGAAGGTAGGGCAGTTGATGTCATATACATGGATTTTAGTAAGGCGTTTGATAAGGTCCCCCATGGTCGGCTTATGATGAAAGTAAGGAGGTGTGGGATAGAAGGAAAGTTGGCAGATTGGATAGGTAACTGGCTGTCTGATCGAAGACAGAGGGTGGTGGTGGATGGAAAATTTTCGGACTGGAGGCAGGTTGCTAGCGGAGTGCCACAGGGATCACTGCTTGGTCCTCTGCTCTTTGTGATTTTTATTAATGACTTAGAGGAGAGGGCTGAAGGGTGGATCAGTAAATTTGCTGATGACACCAAGATTGGTGGAATAGTGGATGAGGTGGAGGGCTGTTGTAGGCTGCAAAGAGATATAGATAGGATGCAAAGCTGGGCTGAAAAATGGCAAATGGAGTTTAACCCTGATAAATGTGAGGTGATTCATTTTGGTAGGACTAATTTAAATGTGGATTACAGGGTCAAAGGTAGGGTTCTGAAGACTGTGGAGGAACAGAGGGATCTTGGGGTCCATATCCACAGATCTCTAAAGGTTGCCACTCAAGTGGATAGAGCTGTGAAGAAGGCCTATAGTGTGTTAGCTTTTATTAACAGGGGGTTGGAGTTTAAGAGCCGTGGGGTTATGCTGCAACTGTACAGGACCTTGGTGAGACCACATTTGGAATATTGTGTGCAGTTCTGGTCACCCTCACTATAAGAAGGATGTGGAAGCACTGGAAAGAGTGCAGAGGAGATTTACCAGGATGCTGCCTGGTTTGGAGGGTAGGTTTTATGAGGAAAGGTTGAGGGAGCTAGGGCTGTTCTCTCTGGAGCGGAGGAGGCTGAGGGGAGACTTAATAGAGGTTTATAAAATGATGAAGGGGATAGATAGAGTTCAAAGCGTTCAAAGACTATTTCCTCGGGTGGATGGAGGTATTACAAGGGGACATAACTATAGGGTTCATGGTGGAAGATATAGGAAGGATATCAGAGGTGGGTTCTTTACGCAGAGAGTGGTTGGGGTGTGGAATGGACTGCCTGCAGTGATAGTGGAGTCAGACACTTTAGGAACATTTAAGCGGTTATTGGATAGGCACATGGAGCACACCAGGATGATAGGGAGTGGGATAGGTTGATCTTGGTTTCAGATAAAGCTCGGCACAACATCGTGGGCCGAAGGGCCTGTTCTGTGCTGTACTGTTCTATGTTTATGTTCTATGAATAAATTTCACTGTAATTAAAGGGCTTGATGCCGTAGCGTCTACCCATGATGCATCCTCCATGGGCTGGGAGTGGTTTCCTTTATGTGTGATGGGGAGGGAGAAGGGAGAGCCCCAATGACAGAATGGGGGTGAGGGGGGGGAGGGGAGAGCCCCAATGACAGAATGGGGGTGAGGGGGGAGAGGGGAGAGCCCCAATGATGGAATGGGGGTGAGGGGGGGGAGAGTCCCGATGACAGTGTGGGGGTGAGAGGGGAGAGGGGAGAGTCCCGATGAGAATGTGGGGGGGCAGTGAGGGGGGGTGGGGTGGTGGGGGGGGGGGGAGAGGGGAATCTCCTCACCAGCACTTCGAAACAGAGTTCTGTTCAATCAGGTGGGAAAAAGGGCCTGTGACACCAATGAGTTTCATGTGGTTTTTCTCGCCTGATCCAACACTCGGTGCAATTCTGGGAACATTCCATCCACAATCTCAGGATCCGAGATCCACCATTTAGGATTGAGATGGAGAGAAAATTATTTACTCAGAGGGTTGTGAATCTTTGGAATTCTCCATCCCTCAGGGCTGTGAGTGCTCAATCATTGAGTATATTGTCATCGATCAATCTTTGGACACAAAAGAAGCGTTGGTGACATGAGAAAAACATGCAGCGAGTGGCCAGGATGTGGGAAGCACTGCTGCAAAGTGTAGTGGAGGCAGGCAGCTTTCAAAAGGGAATTGCATCATTCTCCAAAAAGGAATATTTAACAGCACTATGTGGAAAAGGCAGGGGAGTAGCACAAGGTCATTTTCTCCTTCAGAGGGCCAGAACAGGCCCTTTTCTACATAGAAACATAGAAGATAGGAGCAGGAGGAGGCCATTTGGCCCTTCGAGCCTGCTCCGCCATTCATTACAACCATGGCTGATCGTCCAACTCAATAGCCTAATCCTGCTTTCTCCCCATAAACTTTGATCCCGTTCGCCCCAAGTGCTATATCCAGCCACCTCTTGAATCTGTCGCCAATCTATGATTCTAAGGAAATCAAGAGCAACGGAGATAAAGCAGGAAAATGCAGAAGGTGAACCTTATTGAATGAGCGAACATGTTCGAGGGGTCAGAAGACTCACTCCTGTTTCTATTTGTTGTGTTCTCAAGTTCTCCTGCTCACCAATCCATCCTCAGACCCTCCCCTCGCTATATTCATTGAAAGGGACACCCTGTTGCATGACTGGCTGAATGGTTGTCAGCCAAATAGTCTTTATTTGCAAGATATTTTAAAATACCTTTTTTGTCTTTTTCTCTGTGTTGCTTACAGTGGGATCTAAGACATTAATCTTTTATTCCTGAAGGCATTATTCAGGACAATCCTGGAGGGTTGGAAGTTAGTGCTGCAGGCACTAAGTTTGCCCCCCTGAAACTCATCTCTAAAAGGGTAAAACTTTTAGAACTGAGATAAGGAGCAATATTTTCACCCAGAGAATGTGTGGAATTCACTACCACAGAAAGTAGTTGAGGGCAAAACGTTGTGTGATTTCAAGAATAAATTAGATATAGCCCTTGGGGTTAAAGGGATCAAGGCATATGGAGGAAGGGGAAATCAGGATATTGAATTCAACGATCAGCCATGATCGAAATACATGGCAGAGCAGGCTCAAAGGGCCGAATGGCCTACCCCTGCTTCTCGTTTCTATGTTTCCATCTGCTCCATTTGTGTACGTTTTGCTGGCTTTTGCCCAGTAGCACTGCTACCTCACCGTGCAAGGGACCCGGGTTCAATTCCGGCCTCAGGTGACTGTCTGTGCGGAGTCTGTACGTTCTCTCCGTGTCTGCGTGGGTTTCCTCCGGGTGCTCCGGTTTCCTCCCACAATCCAAAGATGTGTGAGTTAGGTTGATTGGCCATGCTAAATTGCTGCTTGGTGTCAGGGAGTTTGAGAGGGCTAATACATGGAGTTAAGGGGATGGGGCCTGGGCAGGATTGTTGTTGGTGCAGACTCAATGGACCAAATGACCTCTTTCTGCACTATCGGGATTTTATGATTCTATTTGATGGAACTGCGCTCACCAATGAAGCCCACCATGTCGTGAGGATTGTGGAGGGGTAACTGACAAGAACAGTCCTGTCAACAGATAAAATGAACCACTAGGCACAGTTTTCTTACTTTCTCCCTTTTTCTAAACACACAACATCATACTGGGATATAGTTCCGTGACAACCTTTCGCACTCTCCATACATATCCAAACACTCATCATTGGTAGTTGATGCGATCATAAGAGCCAACCTTATCTTGTCATCACAGGATGTCTTTTAGGGAAAGAAACCTCTTGTCCTTAGCTGCCCTGGTCAGTAGATTACTTCAGGTGCACACCGACATAATTACTCCTTAACTGATAGATACTGAGTGGCCCAGGAAGCCACCCAATTGTTTCAATCCCTATTCAGCAGCTAAAAAAGCTACATCGTCAACCCCTCAGGACAGCCAAGCATGGACAATAAAAGTTAGTCACCCACATCCAAGAATGAATTTTTAATAGCCTATAAGGGTGAATTTGATTTTTGGTGGTCGAGTAATATTGGTGATAGCAAAACTGTTTTCCATGCTGCCCAGTATTGAGTTGACTGCTGATTCACTATCACACATATTCGGCTGCAAGGATATACAACACAGCAAAAAGCCACTTGGCCCAACCAGTCCTTGTCAGTATTTATCATATCATAGAATCCCTACAGTACAGAAGGCCCAATGAGCCTGTACCGACCACAATCCCACCCAGGCCCTATTCCCATAACCCTCATCTACCCTGCTAACCCCCTGACACTAGGGTCAATTTAGCATGGCCAATCAACCTAACTCGCACATCTTTGGAGTGTGGAAGGAAACCAGAGCACCCAGAGGAAACCCACACAGACAGGGGGAGAAAGTGCAAACTCCATACAGACAGTCACCCTAGGCTGGAATTGAACCTGGGTCCTTGGCGCTGTGAGGCAGCAGTGCTAACCACTGCACCACCATGCCACCCACTTGAGCTGCCTCTCATTGTTCCTTATTTAAATCTAATAGTGTAACCCTCGATTCCCCTCCCTCTCATATGCTTGTCTGGCTTTCCTTTTAATACATCCATGCTATTCGCTTCAGCCACTTCCTGTGGTAGTGAGTTCTATATTCCTGATATTCTCTGAGTTCTATATTGGATTTGTGATGACTATCTTCGATGGCATCTAGTTATGCTCTTTCCCACAAGAGCAAACAGTCTCTCCAAATTGTCACTATCAAAACCTTTCATAATTTTAAATATCTCTACCGTGTTACTCCACAGCCCTCTGTTTTCAAGAGTGACCTGCCAGTCATTTCCTGATATGTATACCCAAACATTCCTGGTATCATCCTTGTAAATGTACTTTGCACCCTCTCCAGTGCCTCTATACCCTTTTCAAAATATGGTGAATACTGCACCCTGAGTATGGTCTAACCAAGATTTGATACATGATTAGCATTCCCTACTTTTCAATTCTATTCCACTAGAATTAAAACCTTGGATGGAATGTTACGGACTCTCCTGCCAGCAGGACCCTCCAGTCCCACAGAAGTCGATGGAATTATAAATGGCTCAGAGTTTTTTCCAGTCCTGCCACAACACCAAAATGTTCCGTCCTTAGTTTGTTTTTTGAATGGCATAACTTATAATAATTTGTGCATTTGGAATTTTTGTCCCTCTATCCCAACAAACTTGTACTTTCCAAACAATAAGTAACCACACTATTCTTCCTACCAACATGTACTATCTCATACATTTATCTGTGTCGAACTTCAATGGCCAATTATTTGCCATTTTGGCTGGTTTATTAATGCCCACCTATAATTTCATAGAATCATAGCATCCCTTCAGTGCAGAAGGAGGCCATTTGGCCCATCGAGGCTACACCACATTTGTTGTACTCCTCCTTAGTATCCTTGACTATACTCCTCCCCTCAGTTTGATGTCATTTGAAAATTTGGAGATTGTATTTTTGATTCTGAAGTTCAAATCATTCATGTAAATCGTGAACAGCAATTGGCCCCAGCACTGATCCTTGTGGGACACCATTTCATAAGAACATAAGAGCTAGGAGCAGGAGTAGGCCATCTGGCCCCTCGATCCTGCTCTGCCATTCAATAAGATCATAACTGATCTTTTCGTGGACTCAGCTCCACTTACCTCCAGCTCACTATAACTCTTAATTCCTTTGCTGTTCAAAGATTTATCTATCCTTGCCTTAAAAACATTCAATGAGGTAGCCTCAACCGCTTCACTGGGCAGGGAATTCCACAGATTCACAACCCTTTGTGTGAAGTTCCTCCTCAACTTAGTCCTAAATCTGCTCCCCCTTATTTTGAGGCCAACTTCTGCCATGCTGAATAGATCCCTTTGCTCCTCCACTCTGCTTTCCTTCTTGAAGCCTACTAGCAACTTTGTTAATTAAATGAATAAATAAAACTGCCTCTTGTCCCCTGACTCCACAGTCTCTAACTTCATTCAGTCTATTCTGGGGCACCATCCAAGACCAAATCTGTTCCATCTGGATGTTGCCAGATAGTATTCAGAAGTCACTACCTAGCCGAGGAATGTTGCGGCACTCATTACTGCTGCTAATTACTCTATTCCTATTTCTGTGCAATCATGATACAAATTCAATATTTCCGGAGATTTCTCTCATTGTACCTGGAAGAACAATTTCCTACATCTAATAGCAGAGGAGGAAACATTTCTAATTAATTTTGTTACCTTTTGACTATCAGCCGGTGGCTCTGGCATCCATCATTATGAAGTGCTTCGAAAGGCTAGTCAGGGCATGAATCAATTCCAGCCTGCCAAACGACCTAGATCCACTACGGTTTGCCTACCGCTGTAACAGGTCCACAGCAGACGCCATCTCCCTGGCCCTGCACTCAACCCTGGAACACCTAGATAACAAGGACACCTATGTCAGATTCCTATTTATTGAAAACAGTTCAGTCTTCAACACCATTATTCCCACGAAACTCATCTCCAAACTCCGTGGCCTGGGACTCGGTACCTCCCTCTGCGACTGGATCCTGAGCTTCCTAACTCACAGACCACAATCAGTAAGGATAGGCAACAACATCTCCTCTACGATCATCCTCAATGCCGGTGCCGCACAAGGCTGTGTTCTGAGCCTCCTACTATACCCCTTATACACCTATGACTGTGTGGCCAAATTCCCCTCCAATTCGATTTTCAAATTTGCTGATGACACCACCGTAGTGGGTCGGATCTCAAACAATGACGAGACAGATTATAGGAATGAGGTAGAGAATCTGGTGAACTGGTGCGGCAACAATAATCTCTCCCTCAATGTCAACAAAACGAGATTGTCATTGACTTCAGGAAGCTTAAAGGAGAACATGCCCCTGTCTACATCAATGGGGATGAAGTAGAAAGGGTTGAGAGCTTCACGTTTTAGGCGTCCAGATCACCAACAACCTGTCCTGGTCTCCTCATGCTGACACTATAGTTAAGAAAGCCCACCAACGCCTCTACTTTCTCCGAAAACTAAGGAAATTTGGCATGTCAGCTACGACCCTCAGCAACTTTTACAGATGCACCATAGAAAGCATTCTTTCTGGATGTATCACAGCTTGGTATCGCACCTGCTCTGCCCAAGACCACAAGGATCTACAAAAAGTCGTGAATGTAGCACAATCCATCACGCAAACCAACCTCCCATCCATTGACTCTGTCTACACTTCCCGCTGCCTCGGCAAAGCAGCCAGCATAATTAAGGACCACACTCACCCCGGACATTCTCTCTTCCACCTTCTTCCTTCGGGAAAAAGATACAAAAGTCTGAGGTCACGTACCAACCGACTCAAGAACAGCTTCTTCTCTGCTACTGTCAGACTTTTGAATGGACTTACCTTGCATTAAGTTAATCTTTCTGTTCACCCTAGCTATGACTGTAACATTACATTCTGCACTCTCTCGTTTCCTTCTGTATGAACGGTATGTTTTGTCTGTATAGTGCGCAAGAAATAATACTTTTCACTGTATGTTAATACATGTGACAATAATAAATCAAATCAAATTGTACCCTTCACATTTATTTGCACTATTAATTCGTCTATCTTATTGTGAATGCTTCCCAGGTACAATTTTAATAAATCAATAATAATGATAATCAATAATTAATCAATAAAATAAATCAAATCAAATCAAATAGTACATATAATGTTGCTTCTCAGCTATTGTTAGCAACACTATCCATGCTGTTAATAAAATATTTTAGTTGCCTTGGCCTGTCCTCCTTAGATTGAGAGATTGAGTAGATTGGGCCTGGACTCGTTGGAGTTTAGAAGGCTGAGGGGAGATCTTATAGAGACATATAAGATAATGAAGGGGCTCGACGGGGTAGAGGCAGAGAGATTCTTTCCACTTAGAAAGGAAACAAGAACTAGAGGACTCAGCCTCAAAATAAGGGGGAGTCAGTTTAGGACAGAGTTGAGGAGGAACTTCTTCTCTCAGAGGGTAGTGAATCTCTGGAATTCTCTGCCCATTGAAGCAGTGGAGGCTACCTCGTTAAATATGTTTAAGTCACAGGTAGATAGATTTCTGATCAATAAGGGAATTAAGGGTTATGGGGAGCGGGCGGGTAAGTGGAACTAAACCACTATCAGATCAGCCATGATCTAATTGAATGGCGGGGCAGGCCCGAGGGGCTAGATGGCCTACTCCTGCTCCTATTTCTTATGTTCTTATGTTCTTAGTGTAATCTCATTAAATGACTCTGTTCAAATGGTTTATTATTGGAAGGGGCCTGTTATTATTTTCCAGCGTAAGATGCTGAAATAAGTCGTGAAATTAAATCTCAGCACAGAACTAATAAGGACCTTTCTTGAGGCGGAACCTGTTGAATAAAGAAGTTATTTTAAAACAAAATAATATTGAAATGTATCCCTTTTTATGTCAGTTACCAGTCTAAGTATTATTGCTTTTTCCTGTTGCAAGTAACAAGCCAATTTCCTACACTCACAAAAATCCCTGATGGTAATTTTTAATGTACTTATCCAAATTTCAGATTCAAGTAAAGAGTTTTCCGCAGTATGCAAATCTTTTTCTTTTCTCCATTTTCACACCTCTGGGAGGCAGATATATTGAAACCTTACACGTTTCTCAAATAATCAAAAACAATGATTATGCCTTCATAATACTCTTGGAATTCTGACTTATTCTCACTCTGGTCTCTTTTGTAACTCTCAGTTGCCTCACTCCGCCTTTGCTGGCTGTGTCCTAGCCCAAATCCTTTCTTTCTTTGTCACAAGTAGGCTTACATTAACACTGCAATGAAGTTACTATGAACACGGTGGTACAGTGGTTAGCACTGCTGCCGCACAGCGCCAGGGATCTGGGTTCGGTTCCTATCTTGGTTCAACTGTGTGTGTGGAGTCTTGATGTGGAGATGCCGGCATTGGACTGGGGTAAACACAGTAAGAGATATGCTGCAGGAAAGGATGTCCCGAGGCATGGTACATTGGGGAAACCATGCAGACACTACGACAAAGGATGAATGAACACCACTCAACAATCACCAGGCAAGACTGTTCTCTTCCTGTGGGGGAGCACTTCAGCAGTCACGGGCATTCGGCCTCTGATCTTCGGGTAAACGTTCTCCAAGGCGGCCTTCATGACACACGACAGCGCAGAGTCGCTGAGCAGAAACTGATTGCCAAGTTCCGCACATATGAGGACGGCCTAAACCGGGATCTTGGGTTCATGTCACACTATCACTAACCCCCACAGCTTGTCTGGATTTGCGGAATCTCACTGGCTGTCCTGTCTGGAGACAATACACAGTTCTTTAACCTGTGCCTAATGCTCTCTCCACTCACATTGTCTGTATCTTTAAGACTTGATTAGCTGTAAAGATTCGCATTCTAATCAGTATTCTGTAACTTGATTTTGTGTCTCTGTATGCCTTATTTGAGAGCAGATTTCCACTCCATCTGACGAAGGAGCAGCGCTCCAAAAGCTAATGGCATTTGCTACCAAATAAACCTGTTGGACTTTAACTTGGTGTTGTTAAAACTCTTACTGTGTGTGGAGTCTGTACATTCTCCTCATGTCTGCATGGGTTTCCTTGGGATGCTCCAGGTTCCTCCCACAGTTGAAAAAATGTGCTGGTTAAAATTGTCCCTCAGTGTACCCAAAAAAAGCACCAAAGTGTGGCAACTAGAGGATTTTCATAGTAACTTCTTAAACTCCACTGTTCTTCTCTGTCGAAACCCTCATTAAACTGATTGCGTGGCCTGGCTTTCAGTTATTCCTCCCAACATCTCCTTCTTTGGCTCTGTGTCAATTTTTGTCTGAAAGTTTTTTTGTAAAGTACCTTGGATTGTTATTTATACACTAATGGCACTAACAAAATGCACATTATTGTATAACAAAGAAAGATTGCAGGTAGCTGTGAATGTTATCAGTGTAATGGATACAGCCTCCTGTACCCACAAAGAGTATGACCCAGTTCTTTCCTATAGTGTTGCAGCAGAGAAGTTACTCAAATATCTTTCCACACAAGTTCCTGGAGCTAAACATGACGTGAGTTGAACTAGATATATTTCTGGTATCATGACACAAAATATCCATTATCTCATTTCACCAATATATTTTACACTGAGGGTGTAAATTACGGACAAAGGAGAAATACAAAAGTGTGGAGAAAGTGTTGAAAGTTATGAAAGCCTGAAAAAGGCCCAATTTATACTATGTGTCCTGTAGTATGAAAGAATTGCATGATAAAACATTGGAGTTCATGAGACATAGATTCCTTCATAAAGGTATGACTTGCATTTATAAAGTACCATTCACATCCATAATATGACCCAAAGCTCTTTATAACTAATTAAGTACTTTTGAAATGTAGCACTGTCATAATGCAGGAAATAACATACTATTGATGGCATGGGTGTGCTACTGTCAATAGTAAACTAAAGAGGCAAACTGCTTTCCAATAAAGCTTCAGTGTGGTGCTATGACTCTTTTGTTGGAGACGACAAAAGTATTTCTTTCAGATTTGCTCAATTTACTTTGAGTTGGTCTTAGCACCTCACTAAACCCAATAAAAGGGCAGTTCAGAGCTCTAGCAACATCTAGAATCCAAAAACTCTTGAATTTCAATTGCAGAGACACAGAAAATTAACTTTTATCTTCCACTGAAAGCCAACGGGACTATAATCACTAGTAACTTACTGAGGAAGATAAAAAGCACTGAGATTGTGGATTCTACTGTGTTGATGTTCAAGGAAAATGGAGAAGTGCCTGAAAAACATTGGGAAGTTTAACAGACTCTTCCACTGACCCATGATAAAGTGTGAATTTGTTGTCCAGTTAACTTGTCTTTGACTATGGCCAGGATTTTACGGTCTCGCTCGAGTCCAACGGAGAATTCTGTTCATAGAGGGTGGTGGTTGCCTGGAATGCACTGCCAAGTGAGGTGGTGGAGACAGATATGTTAGCGATGTTTGAACTTATCTGGATAGACACATGAACAGATGGGGAATAGAGGGATACAAACGGTTGGTCTAGATAGGATGTCATTGGCGCAGGCTTAGAGGGCCAAAGGGCCTGTTCCTGTGCTGTATTGTCCTTTGTTTTGCGAGCCTTGCCCTGATTCCAGGGCAGGTGTGCCAGTAAAATTCCAGCCTATGTCTCTATTGAAATTTGTAAAGCAGCGGTGCATTATTTTTGACTTAGTTACAAAACTTGGAGTAATTCATTTTTAAAATAGTTTCACATTTATTGCAAACTCAACCTTAGTTCAGGAATGTGTACATTTCAAAACAAATTAAAATTATAATCTATTATACAGAAAAAAACATTTACATTACTGGCAATGTCTTAAATATACACATTAAAACTAGTGCAGCAACAGATCACAACACAGATTTCATTACATATGCACAGCTGAAATGAGACGACCATTAAAATCTGGAATGTGATAGAAACAAAAAACAGAGTTACTTTATACATATGGGATTACTAGCACACAGAAGCCAGTTGGTAGTTTTAAGACAGACTCCACAATGGGGCATTTTGGTCCTAGAAACAAAAATGTATAGTTCTACCTATAGCAGCAATGCTTCAAGCATATTGTAGTGAACTATTTTAGGGATTAATTATGTGAGTGTGTGTGTATATATGTGTGTGAGAGAGAGTGTATTGAAAAGGTGAGTTAAATTATACACAGATGGTATTGCAACATTTCATCTCACGGATGATGAATATATCCCACAGTGTAGTGCCTGCTGTGTCGATCAAAATCTCTCCAGTCAATGTTTAAACCTCAGAGCAATCATCAAGTCCAATGGCCAAATTAAGCCACACATACTATTGTTCACATTTCTATATGTTGCGCCACAATTCTTGCATGTGACCAATCCAATACCTACAACCTTGCTGACAGCAAAAGGCATAAGTAGCTGAAACCACAGTCCTCCGACGATCATCCTTTTCTAGTCAGGTTTAAATAACAGATCTTCAGATGGTGGATGGATGACAAAAAGTTCTTTTCTCCGTCCCTTTGATTAATGGACTTTCTTCTGGCGTGCAGCAGCAGCACAGCACTATGGCTGCCGTCTCCCAGACCCACACGAGCAACAAATGCTCCTCGAACATTTCAGCACCACCTCAGAAATGGAGTTGAAGGCCAGGCAGCTGCCAATGAGATGTATAGTTTTCCTTCCAGCCAAGTCCCATTTCTTGGTAAACCGAACGCGGAGCTCAGTTAAGGTAAGCCCAATGAGACAATTCAGTTCAGTGATTTACTACAGGAAGGAGTCCATGGGTGGAGCATATGAAAATCCCAGGAAGGCTTCTGATGCTTCCTTAACACTGGCAGTAATCAGAGCATTATCGGGTGATCTGCCAATTGAGTTTGGAACTGGCTCCTCTGTGAACTCTGGGTCAAAGTGCTGCAGGTCAGAAGGTCCACTCTAGAAAAAAAAATAATTCCAGTTTAGATTTTTGCTGTAATTTTAGACATAATCCCCCAAATAAAGAAAGGGGAGAAACAAAGGTGGGCTGCTTTGTTTGTGTTAACTGCACAAATTGGCTATTGTGAAGCAATTGTGTAAAGTAATGAGTAACTTACCACATTTGGGTTAAATGGAGGTGTTAGCTTCTTGGCATTTAAATCAGCCCAGTTTATTGGGGTAAAGAAGATGTGAGCCTTGATATCCAACTGTAGAAAGAGGAATTATGGTCAAATCAAAAAGGACTTTAACTGAAAAAAAATGATTTGCGAACGCTACTTAGTTAGCTCAACAATTAGGTTTTAAAATGTAGGAACACAGTAACTAGTCATGTTTATACACTGTCCATTAAAAAGATTATATTTTGTTCAAGTGGTCTACTGTGTGTACTTAAACAATGATCAGAATGCGTATTATCAGGTAATAATTTTTCCAAATATTCAAGACCTCAATACAGAATATTTCAGAAATGCAAGGTTTGAGGTGCCTTAGTCTTATCAATGTATTTACATTATACAAGCAGCTACCCCATACAGTAGAAGGCAATAGGGAAAACTATTTAATCCTGTTTACTTACAAAGTCCTCCTTTGCACCCAAGCGTTTTGTTCTGTCTTTTTGCAGTAAGCCCTCCAACAGGTCTCTGGCAGCGTTGGAGATGTTTGGTTTCAAAAGTAGTGGCTTGTTCACAATATTATCGTACATCTCAGCAGTGTTCCTGCTATAGAAGGGTGGCTGTATTAAAGCAAAAGATTCACAATTTAGAATAATATCTGATGCTTTAAATTAAAGAAACATTTTGACTGCTTGTTTAGTAATGCTTACCAATCCATACAACATCTCGTAGAGAACTGCACCTAGGCACCACCAGTCAACTGTTCGGTCATAGGGCTGTTTGTGTAAAACTTCAGGGGCCAAGTACTGTAACAGAATTAATAAAGAGACAATTTAAAATCAGTGAGAAACAAACTGGTACAGTAGACAACACTCATTATAAAAATGTGTTTATTGATACCATTATTGTTCATTAAAAAGTGCTACCTTATGTTGCACTTATTCTAAAAGGCTTGGTTCACAGTGTGTATTCTACATCCCAGGCAGAAGCAAAAACAATGTACACTCAGGATTATCTGAGTACAGCTGCTTAAGCAGATCTTTCCCAATGGCTGGGGAGGATCCATACACGGCAGCAATAGGCTAACTCGATCAAGGCAGGCTGAGCACTCAATATGACCACAGCCAGAGAAAAAAACAAAAGGATCTGCTGCCTCCAGAGGCACTGAGGAACAGTGGTTCTTCAGAGGTGCATCTCTCTCTGATGGGACCAACATCAACTTGTTTACATGACATGCAACTTCCAAAGTCAGCTGTTGCAGCGTGTGCTTCATGGTTTACAATGTTTTCTGAAGGAGATAATGATTGGCCAGCAATGGAATATAGAAAGGATTCAAGATAAATGTTCGACTTACCTCAGGTGTGCCACAGAAAGTGCATGTTGTGCCATTCGACTCGATGTTCTCTTTGCATAGGCCAAAATCAGTCAGAACAATGTGTCCTTGGCGATCAAGTAAAATATTCTCAGGCTTTAAATCTCTGCACGATTTTAAAAAAACACAAGGGAGAGTTACTTCACAGTCCACTCAAATCTACATCCAACACACAAGAAACTACAAAGGGTCATGAACGAAGCCCAGTCCATCACGCAAACTAGCCTCCCATTCATTGACTCCATCTACACTTCCCGCTGCCTCGGAGAAACAGCCAGTCTAAGGACCCCACGCACCCCAGACATACTCTTTTCCACCTTCTTCCGTTGGGAAAAAGATACAAAAGTCTGAGATCATGTACCCACCTATTGAAGAGCAGAACAGCTTCTTCCCTGCTGCTATTAGACTTTTGAATGAATCTACTTTATATTAAGTTGATCTTTCGCTACACTCTAGCTAAGACTGCAACACTACATTCTGCACCCTCTCCTTACCTCCACTATGTACTCTATGAACATTATGCTTTGTCTGTATAGCATGCAAGAAACAATACTTTTCACTCTCTACTAACATACGTGACAATAATAAATCAAATTTCAGTAGTTTTGGTGTAAGCACGATTTAAAAATTCTGCACTTCAATTTTGTTCCTTCTTCAGACTTTTAAGTAGCAGTTTACAGTTTAATCAATTGGTTGGTTTTCTTAGTCGAGTCTCACTAACCTGTAAACAATGTTGAGAGAATGGAGGTAACCCAGGGCACTGGCAATCTCAGCTGCGTAAAAGCGAGCTCGTGGTTCCAGGAAGCAACGCTCTCGTTGGAGGTGATAAAACAACTGCAAGAAGAAAGCAAACCAAGAAATAAATAAACTAAAATCAATCGGAAAGCAAGCACAGCACCCATTTTTAAATTGTTACATAGCAATAGTCGGAGACTCCCACCCTCCCCCAGTCCCAACTTTACAGCTCTCACTCAGCAGCTAATTACAGTGCCCTCCGTGTCCGCTCCTAAATCTCCCCCTCTTACAATAAATAAGCCTTTCACCCGCTCTTACTTGGGACAGGAAACCCAATCCCGCAGTTAATCCCCTGCGATTTACCTCGCCTCCATTGATGTAGTCCAGGACAAAGTAGAGTTTGTCGGCCGTCTGAAAGGAGTAGTAGAGCCCCACCAGGAAAGGGTGTTTCACATTCTTCAGCAGGACATTACGCTCCGACATGATGTGCTTTTCCTGCAATGGGGGGGGGGGGGGGGGGGGAGTGAAAAGGGATAAGTGAGTGAGTGACAAAACTCAAGAATATTCGTTCATGTCAAAAAAAAGGCAAGCTTGATAACCTAATGTCAGTACAGCAGGAAGTTACAGAAAAAAAGGTGGATTTTAAAAAAAATTTAAGTAGTGCAAATTATTACCTCTTTCTTTTTCAAGATGGCCTTTTTCTGCAAAACTTTCACAGCGTAGAATTGGTCATCAGCTTTGTGTTTTGCCAGTAGGACCTGTCCAAAAAAATAAAATAAATTGCCACATATTTAGAGAAACACATTGACCAGAAGGAAAGATGATTTTACAGTTTGCAATCGGAATATAGAAATATGTATATACTGTTACCTTTCCAAAGCTTCCTTTTCCAATGACCTTTAGGAAGTTGAAGTCACTTGGCTTGGCCCTATGGATCAGAGAGTAAGACAAGTTAAAATGGAACAACATTCCCTGGGTGAAATCCACTCCAAATAAACAAGCAAAAAAAAAATCATTGTTTAAAGATCACTAAAAATGAATGACACTCACTGTGGGTTCGAGGAAGGACCAAGGTTAATCTGGGCTGTTGTAGGGCTGGGCTGCAGGAGAAATCACATGAAAAAAAGCAAGTTAGCAGAGCTCGTGTGAAGAGTTTTGTTTTAAAAAGAGAATAATTAAATGCTGCTATCTTAGATACTCACTGGAGGAGACGCGCTTTCCCCATTCGCTTCCGTTTCTTTGGGACTGACATGTAACATAGCCGGGACTTCTGAGCTGTTTAAAAAAAGGGGGGAAAAATTTACAACCTGTTAGAAACGGAGGCCTGAACTGGCTTCCAGAACCTGTCCACAAGCCGGTAACCTTGTTCTGAATCAGACTGTGATCCCAGTGAACACAGGGCTTTGTTTGAAGGGAAGACATTAGCCGGCGATGTCTCGGCGCAGACAGACGCGCTATTGTGCCAGGATCACAAACTGGGGAAGGTGGACAAGCTCTGCTCAAAATCCAACACGGCGCAAATTCACCCCCCTCTCTCCCAATCCTGCCCCATTATCACCCTTAAGAAAACGGCTGCGTCTCCAGCTCTGGTGACCGGCTGCTCCTGTACACACTGCCCGGTGATCATGCACTGTCGTGAGTCAAAGTAAAAACAGGGCATACTTACTGTCTACAGGAGTAGGACTGAGACGCTGCTATTTTCTGGATAAGATCGTTCAGTCCCATTCGCCTTTGTTTCATGAAAGCTGCAAAAACAGAACACTCGATAAGGAGACTTGGAAGGAACAACTCAATAAATAAAAGTTACAAGACCCAAACAAGTCTTTAACCCAAAAAAGTGCAATCGCCTTGATGCAGCTTTACAAGTTTTAAGTAGTAATTTATCGCCAGCACTTAAATCTCCACAATGAGCGATTTATAAAATAAATTTATAAAAGCTACCTGGGGAATCTTAAAATCTGAACATACACGATTGCAGCTTGCAGCCTTTTGACATTATACATTTTTCTTGTGAAGTGATAAGATAAGTTACCGGTAAGTATCGCGACCACCCCTCTCATTTTGGAGTAGGTGACAGTAGATCCTGAGGAGCTGGATTTAACAGTCATGTTAACAAGCTGGTCACTTGATTGGAAATTGCAGCTTTGGGTATCTAGTAGTCCCTGTATTGTCTCTCGTACTATCCGTGCCCGGTAAGCGATTGCAAAAAAAAAGCACTGAGGGCGCTCTCTCTTGGATATATATATATATACACACACACAGAGGCAGGAGAGAGAGCTGGTGGGGGCGGTGGTATGTGAGTAATGCCGGGCGGTCCTGACCTCCCTGAGTCAGCCTGTCATTCTCATTCACCCTGGTTCTGCCGGAACGCCAGCGTCACACTATCCAAACAGCAGCAAGCAGCCAATGCTTCGTCTAACCGCTGGGGCACATTCTCACCTGCCCCACTATCAGATCACATCACAGCACCCACATGGGGAGCTTTTAATTTGATGGGAACAGCTCCGGGCAACTTTAGTGAAATTTGCATACTTGTGTATATACACGCGAGTCCTTCAGTTGTACTTGGCCACAAAATCAAACTTCAGGAACATCGGAATTAGGAGCAAAAGTGGGCAAATTCAACCCATCTAGCCTGCTCTGCCGTTCAATCAGATCATAGAATCCCTACAGTGCAGAAGGAGGCCATTCGGCCCATCGAGACTGTACCGACCACAATCCCACCCAGGTCCTATTCCCCTAATTCCACATATTTACCCTGCTAATCCTCTGACACTAGGGTCAATTTATCATGGCCAATCAACCTACCGGCACATCTTTGGACTGTGGGAGGAAACTGGAGAACTCTGAGGAAACCCATGCAGACACGGGGAGAATGTGCAAACTCCACACAGACAGTGACCCGAGGCCAGAATTGAACCTGGATCCCTGGTGCTGTGAGGCAGCAGTGCTAACCACTGTGCCACCTCTTGGTCACTTGATTGGGATCATGGCTGATCTCTCCCTGGTCTCAAATCCACCTCCCTACCTGTTCCTCTTATCCCTTTATCTTTTTAATATTAGAAATATATCCATCTCCTTCTTAAAACCATTCAAACTTTGCTGGAGTCTTTTTGTGTGTGTGTATGTGTTGCAACTTTAGCTACCACACAAAAGTTCAGGAGATGAGTTTATTCATTTCAGTTTCAACACAATTCAGCCAAGCTGCTTTCTAGCTGAGGGATGAGTCACCAGCCCACTAGTAATGATGGGAGAATGCTTCATTTCACAACTGGGAAAGGATTTCTCATTGCAAATAAAAGCTGTTAGTGACTTTCTGTTTCCTACACCAACTAGTCAAATGATGACTCGGATCTGCTCCCACTCTACTTGCTGTGCGAGGTGGGGAGGGAATGCCAATCTTTCACCAACTAAAATGGAATAATTTAAAATACAAGCCGGTATCTCAGATAAATCGGCGTCAAACTGAGGTTCAGGGAGCGAGGAGGCTTGCATCCTGCATTGATTCAAACTGCAAAGCGCACCTATCAGTATCTAAACCCTTGGGACGGGTTTTACTAAGGAGTTACGCGGTCAAATGCTAGGGGGGAAAAAGATCAATTCGGCCTGTGAAATACTTGCAAATCACGCATGCCAAGCAAATATTTCTTTCCACAACTTTCTCCCCTACTGACTTTCGACGTGGCAATCTGGATTGGTCACTGGCTCACAGTCTCTCTCTCCCCCCCCAGACGCTGAAGCAGCACAAGCAGCTCCTTCACACACAGCCAGCCCAATACACCCACCCGGGGAAGTGTGTAACCGACCCCGGCTACAGAAAGAAGCTGCTCGGGTTTCACAAAGCGAGTCCTTCTTCCTCCCCCCCCCCCCCCCCGCCCGCCCGCCCGCCCGCCATGGCCAAGGATCGCCTCTGACAGTCACAGTACAGCAGTCAACTTACCCCAGCAGGGAAAGATATCTAACCTGTGAAAGAAATCTTCTCTGTTTTCATGGTCGCCTGCACTTGTCAAGACTTGTGGAGCCAAACCATCCACTGACAACTGACGGAGAGTTCGCTGGCACAAAAGGGTTTAATTTATAGGCGAGGTGTATTTAATTAAACGATTTACATAGATAACTTATCACTGTGCGTCGCTTATAAATTCCACAACGTAAAGAGGCTGATCGCTTTACTAATGATTAAAAGCTTGGCCCTGGAATTATATGTACTCGACTTCCACTTGGCAATTATTGTTGCCTTTTAAAAAAAACCACAAGTTAACGGTTGTTAGCAGACCCTGCTTTCAGTCTGATTCTTTTTACTTTGAGGAGGAAGTGAACTAACAGTGATTGAGGTGTGTGTGTGTGTGCATGTCAGCAGTCACCACAGACAGGAGTTTCTGCTGGCGCCTGGACTCTCTCCTCTTCCTGGACATTGGGCACCGAGGCAATTGCGTGGACGGGACTTGTTGAGACTGCTTCCGAGGGACCGGATACCTCTGGGGCGGAGGAGGCGCCCCTTGCTAATTCCTGACATCCACCTCAGGTTTCCTCCAAGGAAGACAGTCCGGACAGAACTGGCGCTAAGTTCGGAGCAAAAGTTTGTAAACTGCAGCTATCTTGTCTTCTTGTGCCTCCCCAGTGTCCGGTGCAAGGACTCCACATTGTGTAAGCCAATGCAGAATGTTTCTGTGATCAAGCATTCAACGCAAAGAACTTGAATATACACACTGGTTCTTTATTGAGCCAGAGCAGTTAGTCACAGGAAATACTTGCATCTGCTTGGCAGTACGATATGTATCAGTCAACCAACTCCCCAGTAAATGAAGTGGAAATAATTTCTTGATAACTGCTTCAATGAGATTAGAGAGATTCATCTCCTCTGAACATTATTTACAATGGTTCTTGCCCCAAACATGAAATAAAATCATTACATTATTTTGAAAATATATCTTTAATTAAAGAGATAACAAAAAAGAATTTAGATTGTCTGATCACAGTGAACAAGCAAAACAATAGTAAGAATAATCACCCAGGTTTGAGTTCTGGAATTGTTATATCATTGGAATCATTGGGCTCTAGGTCATAGGCTGCTATGTTATCTTGTAATCACTGCAAGACTTCTGCTTTCTGACTTTTACAAAACACCTCGAGAAGTTCTCCTATATTTCATTGAAATAGTTGAAAAGTAGAAATGAACAGTAGCATTTGTTGAGCAGAAGCAATGATGGTAGTACGCTGGCACAGTGGTTAGTACCATTCGATTCCAGCCTTGGGTGACTGTGTGGAATTTGTACGTTCTCCCTGTGTCTGTGTGGGTTTCCTCTGGATGCTCCGGTTGGTTAGGTGGATTGACCATGTTAAAGGAGCAGGATTACTGGGACAGGGTGGAGGGGAGAGGGCCTGGGTGGGATGCCCTTTCGAGAGTCGGTGCAGACTCGATGGACCAGATGGCCTTCTTCAGCACTGTAGGGATTCTGTGATTGTATGATGCCTTTAAGTTCCTCTTGTTACTTGCAACCCAGCATTTATGTAGAACCAGATTGGTTCTTTACCTTTAAGTATGAAAATAATAAAGGAATGTAAGAAGGGATATAGGCTATTGAACCTCTGGAACTGTTCCACCATTAAATAAGATCATGGGATTTGGCTGATCTGCCATTAAGCTCATGTACCTGTCTTTGGCCCATATCCCCTAATATATTTGATTAACAAAAAGCTATCAATCTCAGTTTTAAAATTAATTATTGATTTGGCATCAATTGCTCTCAGCGGAAGAAAGTTCCAAACTTCTACCACCCAGTGTATCAAATCCTTTCCTAATTTCACTCCTGAAAGGTATGGCTCTAATTTTGAGACCGTGTGCCTTAGTCCTAGACTCCCAAACCACTGCAAATAGTTTCTCTGTACCTAAACTATCTCCCTTAATATCATGAAAACTTTGACCAAATCATCCCTTAATCTTCTAAATTGCAGGGAACGCAGCCCAAGTGTGTATCATCTCTCCTCGTAATTCATCATCCTGGTAAATCCAGGCTGCAGATTCTCCAGGGCCAATGTATCCTTGCTTAGCAATCACACACTGTCTGCTTACCTTACTCTAGGTGTGGTCTAACCAGGCTGTTGTATAGGTGAAGCATGATTTCTACCCTCTTGTATTCTAGTCCCTTAGATATAAAGGCGGGCATTCCATTCATCTTTCTGATTATTTTCTCTACCTGTTTACCTGTTTTAATAATCTACATGGCTGGACCTCCAAGTTTCTTTCGACTTTTACTGTTACTAGCTTTTCATTATATTCTGCAGGGTTGTGCAAACGTTTGAGCAATTTCAGTAACACTGCGGAAAGTGGATCTCATCCCAGACCTATAGAATGTCGTGTGGCTTTGGATGCAGAATATTTTGGACACTATCTATGCGCACGGTTTTTTCCTGGTTCTGGAGAAGGTTGGAAACTCAAAAGGTGTTACTTATTCCAGGGCTAATAAACCAGGAGAAGCTTGAATAATTCATTTGCCCAGTGGCATGCTGCAACTTGAAAGCCAGTCTAACCTGCGTTACCTGCTGTGATTCTATAGGGGGAGTGAAAGAGAAAGGGAATCATTGTACTGAACACCTTTATTCCATTTCCAGCAGGTTTATTGTTGGCAACAGATGTCCCGCAGTGATGGTAACAATTACATTTTTTTTAAATGAACTTCATGTTATTTTATATTGCAACTTGTATTGATGTGTTTTATTTTCTGTGTTTTACAAAGAAATTCTAAACCTTGGCTCAGAGAATCATAGAATCCTTACAGTGCAATGTAATGCAGTGCAATCCCACCCAGGCCCTATCCCCGGAACCCCTACATATTTACCCTGCTAATCCCTCTGACACTAAGGGACAATTTAGAATGGCCAATCAATCTAACCTGCACATCTTTGGAGTGTGGGAGGAAACTGGAGCACCTGGAGGAAACCCACGCAGACACGAGGAGAACATGCAAACTACACACACACACAGTGACCCAAGGCTGGAATTGAACCCGGGTCCCTGGCACTGTGAGGCAGCAGTGCTAACCACTGTGCCACCATGCAGCCCATAATTAGATTAAAATAAATAAAGCTACCTGGGAGTGGTTAACAGTAATCTCATTCAGATTATTCCATTAGCTAAAGGAGTGAAAGTTCCTCAGATGGCTTTAGTGGGTAAATGCATCACCCAATATGGTAAAACAAAATCAAGGTAGCGTAAGCAACAAATGAGATGAGTGATCAGCTGATCTGTTTTCTTTTATTCTTTCAAGAGATGTGGTCATATCACTGGCAGGGCCAGCATTTATTGCCCATTCCTAATTGCCCTTCACTAAATGGCTTGCCATTTCAGAGTTAGTCATATTACTGTGGGTCTGGAGCCACATGTAGCCCAGACTAGGTAACGGTGACAGATTTCCATCCCCAAAGAACATTAGCGAACCAGGTGGGATTTTAATGGTTTCATGGTCTCCATTACAGAGACAAGCATTTTTATAGTCCAGATTTATAAATCAAATTTAAATTTCACCAGCTCCATCATGATGGGATCTGAGCACATGTCTCCAGGGCATTAAACTCAACCTCTGGGTTACTAGTCCAGTGACATTACCAATGCACCACCATCTTCCCTGAATGAGAGCAAAACACTAGTCAGGACACCAGGGAGAGCTTTTTCAGCCTAGATCCTGTATTTAAATTCATAGTGAACTTAAATTCATTATCTCTATCTCAGACGGAAGAATATTATCAGCAGAATCAAGACAACACTTCATATCCTGAACCATTTAGACTGGAATGATTTAGCTTCCTGATGATTTAGCCAAACTCAGTGGAGCTTTAGTGTGGGTGCTAAAAAGGGCAAAAAAAAACTTGGATTATCCTGTGACATCTTGTTGGAAGTGAATGCATATGGATTTTGACTGGGAACAGAATCAAGCCGGACGAGGATGACTCAAAATACTCATTCCTCAGGCTCAAATACAGAAGGGCCACCTGATCATGCTTCCTCCACCAAGAACTTTACCCCAAAACCAACCACTATTTTCAGGAGAAAAGAAAGCAAGAGGAGAATATTTAGAGAGAAGTTTGAAGAGAAAAGTAATCCCTGAAGCCCAAATGAAATTACTGCCTTGGTGTGACTCATATCAGTTAATCTTTTACAATATATTTTGTAGAATTTATGCTGATTGTTCTTTTTATGTCAGCACTGAGTGTCATAGCCACAGGCTGACAATCTGTTCCATTAAGTTAATGAGTGATGACATGGAATAGCCTTCTAAAGAAATCAGTCTATTTTTCACTAAGTTGCGGAGCGCCCATAGAAAGCATTGAACAGAAGACTTTTAGAATGATAAGATGCAATTTTACCCAATAAACTCTTATGTTTGGCCCAATCCAAGTGAGAAGTTTATCCAGTAGTAAATTAAGATTAGTTTCCACAAAATAGCACAATGGTTATCTTTCTAACAGCACTTTGTGGATTTTTCATTATCATCAGCAAAACCTTAACAATGGAGTTTGTCCTCAATGTTCTTGTCCTAATTGGTTAAGCATGTCTCTCTCATTTTTAAATTCAATATTTTGGCTAGTTTCTACTTTTGTTATTCATCAATTATATTCCTTCTCTCTGATTTCATTTCTCTCCCATCAAAGCGGCACAGAGGCACAGTGGCTAGCATTGCTGTCTCACAATGGCAGGGACCCAGGTTCAATTCCAGCCTTGGGTGACTGCCTGTGTCTGCGTGGGTTTCCTCCAAGTGCTCCGGTTTCCTCCCACAGTCCAAAGATGTGGGGTTTAGGTTGATTGGCCATGCTCATTTGCCCCTTAGTGTCAGGGAGATTAGCAGGGCAAATACGTGGGGTTTGGGGATATGGCCTGGATAGGTGCAGGCTTGATGGGCTGAATGGCCACTTTCTGCACTGTAGGGATTCTATGATTCTACGATGGTCCGGCAGAAAGAAAGCTCTTTAAAAGACCATTGACGATTCGTCATGACAATTCCTCACCTGCTCTCGTGTTTCCATAAAAATCCCTTCTCAAGGGCAATTAGTGATGGGCAATAAATACTGGCCTTACCAATGATGCTCACATCCCAACAGCAAGTAAACAAAATCTGTTATGCAGCAAGCGCATTAAAAAAAATATTTAAAAATAACAAACTAGCCCCCAACGATTTGCAGTGCTCCCTGTATACTAAAAACACAATGCACCTACAAGGTTCCACAGATCTTTGCCTGCACCCTTCACTTCCATGTGCATGAGTCCAGACTGAAAACAAATAATATTGTAATAAATTAAACTATTCTTCAATGGGGTTATCAAATTATATAGCATACACTTGTACCACAAACAGTCTACTCACTGATAAACTGTTGAATGCAGATTTTACTGCCAGTGGTAAGTGAGTGGGAACCAAACTCACCTGCATTTACTCTATAGTGTTCCCCTGCCCACTTGCAAGACTAATTCTGCATTCAACTGGTATTTCCGTCAAATATCCTCTATATACAACAGTCTCAAATGTTTACATTGATTCTCACTGTTGCATGACCCAAGTATACAACAACATGCCTCTGGAGTGCTTGCTGTGTTTTATTAAAAACACAAGCTCAGACCAAGATGTGTGACAGATTGTAGACAAAATCCTCTGCTCTCCAACAATGATGCGCATTTATATAGCACCTTTAACAGGAAAACAGCATACTAGAGCACTCCATCGAGTTACAATTACAATAGATAAATAATGGACTATCCTTCAACTAACATCATTAAAATTATTCCTTCAGAATGTTGTATGATCTGAAAACATTTCTTCAATGGTCTTTAAGGGATACCAGCAGTGACCTCCCTGGGAAGACTGGCAGCAGTGATCAGTCTGGAGGTGGCGGGGTAGCGGTGGCTGGCAATAGGCTGCTACTCTCAGCTTTACATTCGGGTAGGTGCATTTTAAATACCTACTTCATTGATTGTGGCCTGCAGCAGTCTCTTTGGGGGTCATTTGGAGACCCAGTTTTTCTGGGTGCAACCAGCATTGGCTGGGTGCCGCATACTGATTTTGTAACCTTCACAAAAATGGTGGACAGCACACTTCTGGCTCCACTTCTTGGGGCAGGTGGTGGCATAGTGCTATTGTCACAGGACTAGCAATCCAGAGACCCAGGATAATGTTCTGGGGACCCAGGATCAAATCCCACCATGGCAGATGGTGAAATTTGAATTCAGTAAAAACCTGGAATTAAAATGACCATCAAACCATTGTCAATTATCATAAAAACCCATCTGGTTCACTAATGTCCTTTAGGGAAGGAAATCTGTCGTCCTTACCTGGTCTGGCCCACAAGTGACTCCAGATCCACAGCAATGTGGTTGACTTTCAAATGCCCTCAGGGATGGGCAATAAATGCTGGTCCAGCCAGCGATGCCCACATCCCATGAACGAATAATATAAAAATCATATCAAGCATGCCTCTTCCTACCCACCAAACTGGAGGCTGAGGATGCCAATTAGTGCCCGAGGAATTGGCAATAAGTGGATAAATTTGTAGATCCAAAATGTATGTTTTTTTAACAGTAGAGTTTCACCTTTCAGTTCAATTCTGTACCTTATGATCAGCCAATGTAATTCCTGATGTTTTTAACTGAACATTTACTGGCAGCAAATTAAACTTGAGAACTTAAGCTATAAGACAACCCCTTGCCCTACCTGCTTCTGACTCCAGATTGTAATTTGGAACTGCTGCACTTGTATTCAGGTCACAGGAAATGCTAGTACAGAGGTGATTTGACCACAACTACCAACCATACATTTGATATGTTTAAAGCTTTTAGAGCTGGATGTGGTGAACCACTGTAATTACATGTGTATGCCTGGACACACCCATGCTGCACCTGGCCCGAGACTCCTCCCTTTCCACCTGAGACTCCTCCCTTTCCACCAGAGCGAGGTATAAATGTGATGGTTCCTCCTCCTCGCCTCAGTCTAGGCCAGGTCAGCTACAAGGGTGTGCTCCTGTTCTTTGTGAATAAAAGCCTGTTAATTTCACTCACTCACTGGAGTCTTCGTATCATGATTGATAGTGCATCACTGGATCAAAGTGAAATTATGTGGAATAATGTCCCTTCCCTTATTATGACTGATCAAGCACACAGCCTAGGCTGATACTTCAGTGTGGTGCAACAGAGTTGCTGCATTGTTGAAGGTATCGACATTTGAATGTGATCTAAAATTGATGCCCCTGCCCATCCTCTCAGGGACCCGGGTTTGATTCCCGGCTTGGGTCACTGTCTGTGTGGAGTTTGCACGTTCTCCCGTGTCTGTGTGGATTTCCTCCGGGTGCTCCAGTTTCCTCCCACAGTCCAAAGATGTGTGGGTTAGGTGAATTGGCCATGTCACATTGCCCCTTAGTGTCAGGGGGACTAGCTAGGGTAAATGCATGGGGTTAGCGGGATAGGGTCTGGGTGGGAATGTGGTCAGTGCAGACTCGACGGGCTGAATGGCCTCCTGCACTGTAGGACACCATGAGTTCTCCTTGATATTCTGGCCAGCATATAGCCCTCAGCTAACATCATTAAAACATATTATCTGGTCAATAACTTAATTGTTGTTTGTGAGAGCTTGCTGTGCACAATTTGGTTGCCTCATTTCCTAAACTTAGAGCAATGGCGACACTTCAAAAATACTTCATTGGCTGTAGAGCACTTTGGAATGTGCTGGTATTCTGCAAGGCGCTATGTAAATGCAGGTCTCTTTTCTGATGCAGCAAAATTATTCCCACTATTATTCCCACAAAACTCATCTCCAAACTCCATGGCCTGGGCCTCGGCACCTCCCTCTGCGACTAGATCCTGAACTTCCTAACTCACAGACCACAATCAGTAAGGATAGGCAACAACACCTCCCCATGATAATCCTCAACACAAGGCTGTGTTCTCAGCCCCCTACTATACTCCTTGTACACCTATGACTGTGCGGCTAAATTCCCCTTCAATTCGATTTTCAGGTTTGCTGACGACTCCATCGTAGTGGGTCGGATCTCAAACAATGACGAGACAGAGTACAGGAATGCGATAGAGAATCTGGTGAACTGGTGCGGCAACAATAATCTCTCCCTCAATGTCAACAAAACGAAAGAGATTGTCATCAGCTTCAGGAAGCGTAAAGGAGAACATGCCCCTGTCTACATCAATGGGGACGAAGTAGAAAGGGTTGAGAGCTTCAAGATTTTAGGTGTCCAGATCACCAACAACCTGTCCTGGTCCCTCCATGCCAACACTATAATTAAGAAAGCCCACCAATGCCTCTACTTTCTCAGAAGATTAAGAAAATATTACATGTCAGCCACGGCTCGCACCAACTTTTACAGATGCACCATAGAAAGCATTCTTTCTGGTTGTATCACAGCTTGGTATGGCTCCTGCTCTGCCCAAGATCGCAAGAAACTACAAAAGGTTATGGATATAGCCCAATCCATCATGCAAACCAGCCTCCCATCCATTGACTCTGTCTGCACTTCCCGCTGCCTCAGCAAAGCAGACAGCATAATTAAGGACCCTGGACATTCTCTCTTCCACCTTCTTCCTTCGGGAAAGTCTGATGTCACATACCAACCGACTCAAGAACAGCTTCTTCCCTGCTGCTGTCAGACTTTTCAGTGGAGTTACCTTGCATTAAGTTGATCTTTCTCTACACCCTAGCTATGACTGTAACACTACATTCTGCACTCTCTCGTTTCCTTCTCTATGAACGATGTGTTTTGTCTGTATAGCACGCAAGAAACAATACTTTTCACTGTATGTTAATACGTGTGACAGTAATAAATCAAATTTTTTAAAAATCAAAAGTAAATAAAGGAAAGAAGCAGGGAAAATGGAACAGGAGGAATGAGGAAATTGATATCGTTTATTGACTGGAAATTTGTTTCTGGAGTTCAAAGGAGCTGGACACACCCTGGGCTGGGAGGAAAATTCTATTGTCCTGCTTAAAATGAATGCTGAGAAAATACACAACGTGGAGAAAGGTTAGGGGAAAGAGAACTGGGGTATGGTTCCAGTGGGGGACATTATTTACCCCACTCCACTTGGTTTCAGCTCACATAATTTGTCCAACAAATTGCACTTTGGGGCTAGCTGCTTCCCATGCCTGCATTTGCAATTTTGAAAAGTAACTTTGGGCCTGTGCCGTGGCATTTCTGGGCTGGTCCCGGAATTCTCACTTCCCGAGTATACTGCTTGGTACTAAAGTCTGCTGAAGCGTGGGCTCTGTTAGCCTATTGAATGTTCCAAGAAGTAGAAAAATTGTCTTTCCATCCTCTAATAAATGCCCTCAGTTCCTTGAGGGTTACCGCAAAGGCTTAAGGCTTTTTTCCCAGTTCAATATCGGTGTCCGGTGCCCTTTTCAGAGCTGCCGGAGCTGCTAAAGCCTCCACCTCCTCAGCAAGGCAAGTGGCTCTGTTTCATAATGACAGAGACCAGCATCAAAACTGAATATTCTAATGACCCCATCCCTGGGATTTGGAAAGGGATCAGCAGCAAGTGAGAAAATAAACGGATGGAGATCCTGGCCACTCTTCATCTTCTACTGTGTCAAGTTTCCACTCTGAACAATTTCATAGAGCTAGCTGGCTGAAATTCACACACCTTTGCACACTTTATAAGCACCAAGCATTTTTATTTAGCAATTTTATTTGATAATGAAGAAAAAAATCATCTGGCATATGTCCAAAGCTTCCATATGATATGGGAAAGTGTTAATGTGTCTCTGAGACATGGGAAAGTGTCTGACCTGCCCATAGAGTGTGGGAAAGTGACGTATTGGCAAAGTGTGAGAATGTGTCCAAGAAAGTCTGTGGGTTGTGGGAAAGTAACTGTCTGCCGTGTATGTAGGGCATAGAGTATGCTGGCTGATTCAAGTTTCACATTCTCTGTCAAGCAACGAATCAAAATCACCAGACATCAATAAAAAGCTATCACCTCCTAATTCGCTTAAAGAATTCAACCAATGATCCAAGCAGCCAATCAGAAGTCTGAAGGAAGAATTCCAAGCTTTCCAATCCACCCAATTAAACACTTTACAAGTTTGGAACAATATCAGCAAATAATATTATATCCAATTATTTCATGTGGACGGCACAGTGACACAGTGGTTAGCACTGCTGCCTCATTGCGCCAGGGGCCTGGGTTCAATCCTTGGCTTGGGTCACTGTCTGTGTGGAGTTTGTACATGCTCCCCCTGTCTGCGTGGGTTTCCTCCGGGTGCTCTGGTTTCCTCCACAGTCCGAAGGACTTGCTGGTTAGGTGGGTTGGCCACGCTAAATTCTCCCTCATTGTCCCCGAACAGGCGTCGGAGTGTGGCGACTAGGGGATTTTCACAGTAGCTTCATTGCAGTGTTAATGTAAGCCCACTTGTAACTAATAAATAAACTTTAACTTTAACTTTTCTTTTTCGAAACTTCTTTAGAAAATTTGAAACTTTGACAAAAGTAGCTCACAGCCTACCTTCCTGCACCTTGCCCTTGGATGTGCCTCCTTGAACTCAGTGACTCAGGTTTATCATCTGCACCAACACACAAATACTCCTGGAGCTGAGCTTTAGCTCCCTTTTGTGTCTCTGATCTCAGTTTAACTCCAGCCCTATTTATGTACAAAATTTTGGACTTCCACACAAATTCTCCTATCCATGCCATCACAATTTCTATAGTTGCTCTCTCAAGTCTACCAGAACACCCAATGCAGCTGCTCCCTTTGATTCTGGTAGAGCAGCTCATTCACCTTTTGATTTGACAGCTCTCTCTGTTGCCAGTGTAGCTTCTCAATTCCTTGCCCTGAAAATGTATTCATTGTAAAGAGGCAATCATATCAATGTGACACTGATTTCTAGCCAATCTGCTTTTATATTGCCAGCTCCTGCAAAATAGGTCCCATTCCTAAAACTAGTGCTCATAGACTCCGATACCCTGTGTTTTCATGCTCCAGTTCCCTCAGTTGTCTGTTTGGCCCAAATGCTTATAGATTCCAGTTACACCAAGTACCTGTAAAGTGCAATCCACCCCATGTTCACATACTGTAACCTGACCACCATTCTGCAAAATAATCCATCCATCACTCCAGTCCCCAAATTTCAAATCACTGCAGCTCCTAAACTGTAGCAGCTGGAGACACATTCATGCCAACACCAATATTCCCAGCCTTTCCCTGAATAATCACTGATCCAAAATTCCAGTCTCCTTCTTGCTCAATGTCTCACAGCTGATCTCTCCACACTGCCCAACACTCATAGCTGAACCTGGTTATGTGTTCCCAAGTGTCAGGTACAAACTTTGCCACACCCCACCTCCCCTCTGGTGCCTAAGTCCCCAATGTGCCTAGCATTCTCTGAGATTGCACAACACGCACCCATGATTCCAACTTGTCACCCTCTGTCTCAGCCTCCTGGCTTTCACGCAGCACCGTTTCCCCCACTTCCCCACCTCCATCCTAACCACAGCTTTTAACCCACCACTTTCTCTCTCCATCTCGCCAGCATGTCCACTCCCCGCCACCCGCCCCCCCCCCGCCAGATTTTCCACACCATATTCCAACCAGCAATATGCTGATCTCTGTCTTACAACAAACGCTAAGCTCTCACAAAGTTAGGAGCTAGCTAAAGGGCAGCACAAGGGATTATGAGCTATGTGGAAGGGACGAGACCCACAGCAAATGTCAGACGTAGACAAAGCATGAGAAAAGAAATGTACAATAAATAGAGAGATAGATACACACACCATGTGTGACAGTCAGCAGAGAGAAGGAATCATGAAAAACAAACACTGAGACAACTAAAGCGCTTTTGTGTTTAAAAATCACAGTGAAACAAATAAAAAACATAACTCTTCCTGACTGCGTTCAGAAATATAATGATCTGGTTTTCCTACTGCATTGGAGATGCACTTTCTCCTGGCTCCTTGAACAAGGATTGAGTTCTCTGGATGTGGTTATTATTTGCAAGGCCACATTTACTACCCATTATGAGTGGTGGGTTTTCTTCTTGAACGGCTGAAGTGCACACGGTACAGTAGAAGAGTGGTTATGTTGCTGGGCTACTAATCCAGAGGTCCAGATTAATGATCAAATCCCAATATGGCAAGTAGGAAATTTAAGTTCAATTAATATAGGTTCTGAAATTTTAAAAATGCAGCATCAGTGCTGGTGATTTAGATTGTCTTAACAGCTCATTTGGTTCACAGATGCCCGTTTAGGAAAGAAAATCTGCCATCCTTACCTGGCCTGGCTGATATGTGGCTCTAGATCCACAGCAATGTGGTTGATTTTAAAGTGACTAAGCAAACTATGCAGTTATTTAGGAATGGAAAATAAATACTGGCCTTCCCATTAACACTCACATCACATAAGTGAATTGAAAAAACTGCGCTAGGTACTGGGTTGATGCAGATTGGCACAGCGGTTAGCACTGCTGCCTCACAGTGCCAGGTACCTGGCTTCGATTCCCAGCTTGGGTCACTGTCTGTGCGGAATATGCACGTTCTCCCCGTGTCTGCATGGGTTTCCTTTGGGTGCCACGGTTTCTTCCCACAGTCCGAAAGACGTGCTGGTTAGGTGCATTGGCCGTGCTAAATTCGCTCAATGTACCCGAACAGGCGCCAGAGTGTAGTGACTAGGGGATTTTCACAGTAACTTCATTGCAATGTTAATGTAAGCCTCCTTGTGACACTAATAAATAAACTTAAACCAACTGGAGTCATTTGGGGACAAGAGTTTGGATTTTTGGTCAGGACCTCACTGCCAGGGTCAAACCGAGGTCCCAACCCCTCACTCTAGACAACAGTCACCTGACATTGATTTTGCCTCGATCAGCTAATTAGTCATCAGAGGGCATACATGTCGTCCAATTAATCCATACCAAAGGAGCTGTAACCTGGCATTGTGGATGAAGGGAGTGAGAGGATGCTTCTATCCTCTCTCATGGAGCCCCTCTCAGCAAATTTACAAAATCTGAAATAAAGCTGCAGGACCACCATTTGGAGATCTGACCCCCCCCCCCCCCCCCGGCTCTCCTCACCCTGGCATAAATTTATGCCAGCCTGCTTCCATTCCTGCTGGCGGATTGGGGTGAAAATGCTGCTCTGGCTAAAAGCAGCAGGTTTCCTTCACTGAAGGATATTAGCAAACTTTCCCATTTTGTGGCACACTTCACAATCAACTTTAACCACGCCAGACTCTTGTTGATAACTGAATGCATGGGATTTGAACTCACGTCATTCGGCTTGTCAGCAGGCCGAGTCGCAGCAGAGATAGTGCCGCCTCCTTGCATGACACATTTTCCACGGGCAGGTGGAACTGCTCAACTCAAACAGGTGGGTGCTTCATTGAAATACTGGGGTATGTGTGTCCTGAAAGCTGTTTCCTCCTGTTGTGGTGTTCAGGAAATCCAGGGTAAACCGGACCCATTTGAAATGGGGCATTCAGTTAGTAGGCCGAAAAATATATCACAGAAGTAATACAGCAACTTAAAGGTCGGAATGATTATGTTAGCCATTTCTCAACCTTTTTCTCTTTTCACCTTGGTGGCATGTGAAGCTTTTTGTAAGTTGCAGCAAGTTGTTTCTATTCCCCCCTCAGCTCCATTCCTCGCACCAATGGGTTTGCCAGTGTTTGGAAGAGGAGGAGCATGGAACGTTGCCAGACATGTCAGCCTGCACAACAAATACCCTCTGCCTGCTGGCACCCACACCTGCTTGCTGACATACACCCAAACACAGTTTTCCATCTTTATACTGTGCTGTTTGGGAGAAGGCATGTCAGGTTACTCACAGGCCGTCGCAGCCTGAATAGCCACACCTACCAAAATACCAGCAGCCGCTGGCACTACACATCTACTTGATAAATATCCAGTGTGAACTATGGCCCCAGGTTCTGGGTCAGCAGTGAGGGAGCTGCAGCGTTCTGCCACCTGCTACTGGTACTCCTGTTACTACCGTGCAGCATTAGGGTTGGTACATCCAATGAAAGTAAGTCTCTGCTGCAGCCTCATAAATGCTTCCTGCACCCTTTATTCTAGGTCAGCTCCAACCTTTACGTATGGCGCCATGTAGTGGCACAAGAGAACTGTTCTCCTGTCAACCATGGTGTCACAGTGGTTAGCACTGCTGTCTCACAGTGCCAGGGACCTGGGTACAATTCCAGCCTTGGGTCACTATCTGTGTGGAGTTTGCACATTCTCCCCATCTGTGGATTTCCTCCGGGTGCTCCGGTTTCCTCCCACACTACAAAGATGTGCAAGTTAGGTGGATTGGCCATGCTAAATTACCCCTTAGTGTCCTGCGAAGTGTAGGTTATATGGATTAGCCATGAGTTTAGGGGGATAAGGCAGGGTTTGGGTAAAATACTCTGTCAGAGAGTCAGTGTAGACACAATAGCCTTCTTCTGCACTGCAAGGATTCCTTGATCTTATGCAGCACCATCTATACTTCAGCAGTAAACAAGGACGAGTTCAGGCATTGGACAGCATCTTGACTTGCCTTGTCTTTAGATTTCTTTCCTCTCTATTTTTAATTCTCTTTTCTTAGTTTCCTAACTCTTCAGTCTCAACAATGTTTGATAAAGAAACCTTTCCAGCTTCTCTCATGTCTTTAAATACTTTTATCATCCTCATGCAACATCCCTTAAAGCTTCATTTACATCCCACCTTCCTCCCCCCAAATTAATGTGTTTCCTACACCTGTCAGGACCTGCACCTGGTCAGGTGGGGCAACGGCAATGGTCCAGCAGGCGGGGCCTGGCTTCCAACCAAAGCCAAAGATGGAAGTTTCCTTTGTCTGCTGCCCAGATGGTGGGATAAAGGGAGTGTGCTATGGTAATCGAGGTGGGTGATCTCATCAAAGACCCTCGTGCATATTGCCCTTTATCACAAACTTGGTAATTTAATACAAATTGGAAGTTTCACTCAGAGAGACCACAGAATGTCAGTAAAGGAACTGTGATATATTTCCAAGTTCGGATGGTTTATGACTCGGAGAGCAACTTGCAGGTGGTAGTATTCTTCTACAGCCTTTGTCCTTCTAGGTGGTAAAGGTCCCAAGTTTGGAAAGTGCTGTCCACGAAGTTTTGGCGAGTTGCTGCAATGCATCTTGTAGATGGTACACATGGCAGTCATGGTGCACCAGTGACACAGGGAGTGAATATTAAAGACAGTAGATGGGGTGTCAATCAAACGGGCTGCTATACCCTGGATGGGGGATCAAGCTTCGTGATTATATTTACAGTTGCACTCAAGTGAGCAAGTGGAGAGTATTCCATCACAAGGCTTTGGGGAATAAGGAGGGGAGTCAATGCCTGGCACTTGTGTGGCATGAATAATACTTGCTACTTATGAATCCAAACCTAAATGTTGTACAGATCCTGCCGTATGTGGCCACATATACCACTCCTTCATCAATGCTGGGTCAAAATCCTAGATCCGGAGTGGAGTCCGGCCCTGTAACTCAGAGGGCTAAGGAAAAGAGGAGGAAGGCAGTGTTAATCGGGGACTCGACAGTAAGGGGGTCGGACAGGCATTTTTGCGGAGGCAGGCGGGAGTCTCGGATGGTGGTCTGCCTCCCTGGGGCCGGGATCCAGGATGTCGCTGGTCGACTCCCAGAAATCTTGAGGGGGGAGGGAGAGGAGTCAGAGGTAGCGGTACACATTGGTACCGCTGATGTGGGAAGGAAGGGGGAAGAGGTCATGAAAAGAGAGTATAGGGAATTAGGGAGACAGCTGAGAAGGAGGAAAGCAAAGGTAGTAATCTCAGGATTGCTGCCTGTGCCATGGGAGGGTAAGGGCAGGAATGGAGTGAGGTGGAGGATGAATGTGTGGCTGAGGGACTGGTGCAGGGGGCAGGGATTCAGGTTCCTGGACCATTGGGACCTCTTTAGGGGCAGGTGTGACCTGTACACAAAAGACGGGTGGCACTTGAATCCCAGGGGGACCAATATCCTGGCAGGAAGGTTGTCTAAGGCTACTGGGGAGAGTTTAAACTAGATAGGTTGGGGGGAGGGGATCGAGACGAGGTGACTGGGAGCGAGGAAGTTAGCTCGCAAACAGAGAAGGGTTATAGATAGTGCAAGAGGGAGGATGGACGGGGGATAGAGAAGGGGAGAGCTCAGACCAAAGGATTGAGATGTTTTTACTTTAATGCCAGGGGTATAGTGAATAAAGGGGATGAGCTCAGAGCGTGGATCGATGCCTGGAAGTGTGATGTGGTGGTCATTACGGAGACTTGGATGTCTCAGGGACAGGACTGGATACTACAGGTGCCGGGATTCAGATGTTTCAGGAAGGACATGGAGGGAGGCAAGAGAGGGGGTGGAGTGGCACTGCTGATCAGGGATAGTGTCACAGCTGTAGAGAAGATGTATGCTGTGGAGGGATTGTCTACAGAGTCTCTGTGGGTGGAAGTTCGGAGTGGGAAGAGGTCGTTCACTTTGCTGGGAGTTTTCTGTCGGCCGCCCAATAGTGACAGGGAGGTGGAGGAGCAGATAGGGAAACAGATCCTGGAGAGTTGCAATAATAGCAGAGTTGTTGTGATGGGAGACTTTAATTTCCCAAACATAGATTGGAATATCCCTAGGGTAAGGGGATTGGATGGGGAGGAGTTCGTTAGGTGTGTTCAGGAGGGTTTCCTGACACAGCATGTGGACAAGCCGACAAGAGGAGAGGCTGCACTTGATCTGATACTGACCAATGAGCCTGGACAGGTGTCAGATCTCCCAGTGGGAGAGCATCTTGGGGATAGCGATCATAACTCTATCTCCTTTATGCTTGCATTGGAAAAAGAGAGGATCAGGCAAGCTAGGAAAGCGTTTATATGGAGTAAGGGGAAATATGAAGACATAAGACAGCAAATTAGAGGAGTAAATTGGAAGGAGGTATTCTCGGGGAAATCTACTGAAGAGAGGTGGCAGTTTTTCAAGGAATGTCTGTCTAGGGTTCTACAGGATAATGTTCCGAGCAGACAGGGAGGAGTTGGTAGGTTAAAGGAACCGTGGTGCACGAAAGCTGCGCGGGACCTAGTCGAGGAGAAAAGGAAAGCGTACAAAAGGTTCAGAGAGCTTGGCGAAGATAGGGATCTAGATGAGTTTACGGCTTGTAGGAAGGGGCTAAAGAAGGAAGTCCCAGAAGGGGTCACGAGAAGGCCTTGGCAAGTAGAATTAAGGAAAACCCTAAGGCGTTCTATAAATATGTGAAGAGTAAAAGGATGAGACGTGAAGGAATAGGGCCTATAAAAGGTGATGGTGGGAAAATCAGTACGGAACCAGTAGAAATGGCAGAGGTGCTTAATGAGTATTTTGCCTCGGTTTTCACAGAGGAGAAGGACCTGGGTGGGTGTACTGTGGGCTTGCGGTGGACTGAAAAGATTGAGTATGTGGACTTTAACAAAGAGGTTGTGCTGGAATCTTTGAATGGCATCAAGATAGATAAGTCGCTGGGTCCGGATGGGATGTACCCCAGGTTACTGTGGGAGACGAGGGAAGAGATTGCAGAGTCTCTGGCGATGATCTTTGCGTCGTCGATGGAGACGGGAGAGGTGCCGGAGGATTGGAGGATTGCGGATGTGGTTCCTATTTTCAAGAAGGGGAATAGGGATAGCCCAGGAAATTACCGAACCGGTGAGTCTAACCTCAGTGGTTGGTAAGCTGATGGAGAAGATCCTGAGGGACAAGATTTATGAGCATTTAGAGAGGTTTAGTATGCTCAAGAATACTCAGCATGGTTTTGTCAAAGGCAGATTGTGCCTTACGAGCCTGGTGGAGTTCTTTGAAAATGTGACTAAACACATGGACGAAGGGAAAGCGGTAGATGTGGTTTATATGGATTTTAACAAGGCGTTCGATAAGGTCCCCCATGCAAGGCTTCTAGAAAAAGTGAGAGGGCATGGGATCCAAGGGGCTACTGCCCTGTGGATCCAGAACTGGCTTGCCCAAAGGAGGCAGAGAGTGTGTATAGATGGGTCTTTTTCTAAATGGAGGTCGGTCACCAGTGGTGTGCCCCAGGGATCTGTTCTGGGACCCTTGCTGTTTGTCATTTTCATAAATAAATGGATGAGGAAGTGGAGGGATGGGTTGGTACGTTTGCCGACGACACAAAGGTTGGTGGGGTTGTGGATAGTCTGGAGGGATGTCAGAAGTTACAGAGGGACATAGATAGGATGCAAGACTAGGCGGAGAAGTGGCAGATGGACTTCAACCCAGATAAATGCATAGTGGTCCATTTTGGCAGGTCAAATGGGATGAAGGAGTACAATATAAAGGGAAAGACTCTTAGTACTGTAGAGGATCAGAAGGACCTTGGGGTCCAGGTCCATAGGACTCTAAAATCGGCCCCGCAGGTGGAGGAGGTGGTTAAGAAGGCGTATGGTGTGCTAGCCTTTATCAATCGAGGTATTGAGTTTAGGAGTCCGGGGATAATGATGCAGCTATATAAGACCCTCGTCAGACCCCACTTGGAGAACTGTGCTCAGTTCTGGTTGCCTCATTACAGGAAGGATGTGGAAAAGATTGAAAGGGTGCAGAGGCAATTTACAAGGATATTGCCTGGATTGAGTGCCTTATGAGGATAGGCTGAGGGAGCTCGGTCTTTTCTCCTTGGAGAGAGGTAGGATGAGAGGAGACCTAATGGAGGTATATAAGATGTTGAGAGGCATAGATCGGGTGGACTCTCAGAGGCTTTTTCCCAGGGTGGAAATGGCTGCTACGAGAGGACACAGGTTTAAGGTGCTGGGGGGTAGGTACAGGGGAGGTGTTAGGGGGAAGTTTTTCACACAGAGGGTGGTGGGCGAGTGGAATCGGCTGCCGTCAGTGGTGGTGGAGGCAAACTCAATAGGGTCTTTTAAGAGACTCCTGGATGAGTACATGGAACTTAATAGGATGGAGGGTTATAGGTAGGCCTAAAAGGTAGGGATATGTTCGGCACAACTTGTGGGGCCAAAGGGCCTGTTTTGTGCTGTAGTTTTTCTATGTTTAACTCCATCCCGAGCTGAATTGTGGGAGTACCATCACCACAAGGACAGACGCGGTTTATGAAGACAACTCACCACCACATTCTCAAGGGTAATTATGGATGGGTAATATATCCTGGCCTTGCCCCTAATGCCCACATCCTGTGAGTGAATCAAAAAGAAAAATCATCAAAATAAACACTACAATTGGATTGAACTGGAATCTGTGCTAATTTGCACTAGATCTCAAAGGCCAGTGCTTTCCTTGGAACTGCATCTCAACCCAAGACCATGGCATCAGAGAAAATTGGAATAAGTAAAGATAAAGAGGATTACTCATTTCTTTTTAGTGACATCTTTTTTCGCTGCAGTCGCATTCAAAACAAAATGATCTCACCATGTGACAGGCATGACTAACGGTCATGATCGCTTACTAAGAGCCTGTTATTAAAATCACACCCACTAATTTATCAATAAAAAAAACAGGAAAAGTACCTCTTTTCAGCATGACAAATATAAAATCCAGCTGTCCAAGCCACAGCAGATCTTCAACACAAATTGTTCTTCTTTGCTATCTCCAATCTGATATTTCTGATCGCCAAATACACACTGATCCTTCAGATGAAATTATGTAACTGCAGGCCGGGATAAATGTGCTGCCATAGCAACCAACAAACTTGTAAACAAGCCCTCTCCAAAATAAGTGTCATTATATAATGTGATTAGTTAATTACAAAACGTATCCAATTTCATAAATGTGGGCAGGATATGATCAAACTCGTTGCGTAAAATCAACAGTTTATTCATATCATTTGAGCTCCCCTGTAGGTTTTCTATCTATGAACAACATTTCTAAATAATTGAATATACTTCAAATTGTTCTTAAACTAGTTAACGGTAAAGTTGGGTGGACATTTGTGGTTCAATTGGTGAAAATGGGCCTTTTCAAAAATCACCTTTGGTAAACCAAAGGAAGGGAGAAGAAACAGTTCACTAAAACCTTTCCGAACATTAGAATGTCCAAAAATACTTCAGAGCCACTGCAAAACCTTTGAAGGATAGCCACTGTTTTCCCCTGATTTCTGATTTGGTGTCTATCAAACATGTGCTATCAGAAGCTTCCCATCCACTGACTCTGTCTACACTTCCCGCTGCCTCGGAAAAGCAGCCAGCAGAATCAAGGACCTCACGCACCGTGGACATACTCTCTTCCACCTTCTTCCATCGGGAAAAAGGATACAAGAGTCTGGGGTCACATACCAACCGACTCTCACTTGCTGCCATCAGATTTTTGAATGGACTTACCTTATATTAAATTAATCTTTCTCTACACCCCAGCTTTGACTGTAACACTACATCCTGCAGCCTCTCCTTTCCTTCTCCCCTATGTATCCTATGAACGGTATATTTTATCTGTATAGCGTGCACGAATCAATATTTTTCACTGTATACCGATATATGTGACAATAATAAATCAAATCAAAATAGATCCAGTGAGTATAGCCACATAACTATATATCAGAAAAACGTATGGCACACAGGTATCTTAATTGCTTTGTCATACTTCTTAAATGAAAAACTCATATGACTATCAGGATGCAATAGAGAGACTATGGAAGCATCAAGGCAAAAACTCTAAACATACCAGCGCCATGGTTTGTTTTGAACTATGTGAATCGCTCCATGTACGTTTTGGAAATATTCTTGTATGCTAATTTTTCAACCATTCCAAATTACTAAAATAAGATTAAAATAATAAAAATAGTACATATGTATGAGCAACATAATTAAAGACTGTAGTTGCCATAAATTTGATAATTGCTATATAACTTGATAATAAACAGAAGAGTGGACATGTAAAAGATGGAGAAGAGGCCCATAGTACAGCAATAAAGAGGGGGTGACTGAGGAAGAGAAAGTGGAGCAGTCAGAGGTTTAACAGGAAGACAAACAGCAATTATCCATTGAAAATGGTTTCCAGTAGATCCAAAGTCTGCGCAAGTATTGCAAATGTCTGAAACATCACATCGTCCTTCCAAAAATAATGGGCAGGATTTTCCGGCAGCGCCTGCCCCAAGACCGGAAATTTCCGGCCGAGCTCAACTTTAAATAGTCCTGCTGAATTTTCCATCTCTGGAAATTTTCGACCAATGGGTACAGTTTAATGCTGGCGATGGAAGTCGTGCCCACTGGCTGGAAAAACAATGGGAGCCCGATCTTGTTTTTAATGGGAAGGGCCCACCAGAATTACATGCCCATCAGGTACTTTAAGAAAAGAAAGTAGTGCAGTGGTAATGTCACTTAATTTTAATTTAGCCCCTTGCATCTCATATACACTTTGCAAAACCACTGTCCTAGTCCTAACTATGTCGCTGCTACCCACATGGACCTCAACAACTGGATCCTTCCCCACCCTCTACAAGCTCCTCTCCAACTCTGATCAGGTATTCTAAACTCTGGCACAGGAGAGGCTACACACCGGGTGGAATTTTACAGCCCCGCTCGTCCCAAAACCGTAAAATCCTGCCCGAGGTCAACGCACCTATCCATTGTCCGCCCCTCGCCTGCTCCGATTCCCATGGCGGGCTAGACAGTAGAATTCCAGCAACAGCCTTCAGGACTCACTCTCTTGGCTGAAGAGAACAGTAACTATACTGCTCCTTTCTACTACTACATTCGTATTTCCTCCCCAAATTGGATGGGCTCCTGCACCATGCTGCCATGGTCAGTTTGCCCATCCTCCCTGCAGCCCCGTAAAAGGGGTGAATTTTCAGACTCCCACCTCTGCTGAGTTACCTGGTTCAAAATAGAAAAAGCTGCCCTGACATGTACATACTTATGGGGTAGAAATCAGTGTGCATTGTGCCAGTTCTTTGGGGCATAATGTCCCAATCCAGTGGAACAGTCTGCTTCCAAACTGCACTAGCTTAAAACACAACTTTGAATCTTATTGTACTTATTCCGCTTTACCTTTAGAAAGGGAGAATTACACTCAGATTAGCGGATCGCTCCCAACAATCATTTTTTCAGGCAAGGGAGTACCTGAACTGGAAGATTGATATAATCTGTCACAGACAAAAACAGATCAGTCTCTGACGGATTTAAAAGGTTAAAAATAGGCTTGTTCTACAGGATTATTTCATCCACTGTGCTACAATTGTCCTCAATGCAGATGAATTAACAAAGGGATGAGTCATAGAGTCATAGAGGTTTACAGCATGGAAACAGGCCCTTCGGCCCAACTTGTCCATGCCACCCTTTTATTTTTAAACCCCTAAGCTCATCCCAATTGCCCGCATTTGGCCCATATCCCTCTATACCCATCGTACCCATGTAACTATCCAAATGCTTTTTAAAAGACAAAATTGTACCCGCCTCTACTACTACCTCTGGCAGCTTGTTCCAGACACTCACCACCCTCTGTGTGAAAGAATTGCCCCTCTGGACACTTTTGTATCTCTCCCCTCTCACCTTAAACCTATGCCCTCTGGTTTTAGACTCCCCTACTTTTGGGAAAAGATATTGACTATCTAGCTGATCCAAGCCCCTCATTATTTTATAGACCTCTATAAGGTCACCCCTCAGCCTTCTACGCTCCAGAGAAAAAAGTCCCAGTCTATCCAGCCTCTCCTTATAACTCAAACCATCAAGTCCCGGTAGCATCTTAGTAAATGGTCCAATGGATGAAGGTCCACCAAGATTCCAGATTGTTATGCAATGACTTTTGTTAGAAAGGGTGTATGTGTGGTTGTCTGGTTCAGTGTCAGTTGTGAAGCCTTCACAGTCAGAAGGCCTGCATGTAAGCATTGCCTTAGTCTGCGCTAACAAAGGGTGGCTGTAACCCTTAAAACCATTCACTTATGTGAGGAGCAGGGAAGGGAGAGAAGTAGCAAAATAATCTGCTTTAGATAATTATGAATATTAAAAAGTGCATGCATGTATATTATTATTAAAATTGTAGTTTAACTCATGTCACATTCATCTCATTTCATTCAACAATAGTATAATGGGTACTGACTATTGACTTAACCTTTGATCTGCAGAGGCTACGTAAAGCTTTGCAATAGCTTTTAACCTTTGAACTCCCAGAAGATTGGAAAAAGGCATCATGTGGCACTGTGTGATAAGTAGACTAATCTGTCAACAAATTTGCCACCAAAAGCACTGGATCTAGTAGATGATGCAGGTGAACATGACAAGTGTTTATTTTCAGAGTGTACCTTGGTCTGTACCTTATTTACATGTCACACAATACAACCAAGATGACCAAAACAGATTAAATGCTTGATCATCTCATTTGCTGTTTGTGAAACATTGCTGTGCAAAAATTGGCTACAATGACTATGCCTCAAATGTAATTTAATGGTTGTGAAGAAGTACGGGCTGTGTCTACGTGTGTTTAGCATGCTGCACACCTGATTGAAGAGATATAAAGTTCTCCAGACTTTGAGCCTCAGATGACAGCCAGGATTTTGTCAAGACCACAAGACCATAAGACATAGGAGCAGAATTAGGCCACTCGGCCCATCGAGTCTGCTCTGCCATTCAATCATGGCTGAAATTTTTCTCATCCCCATTTTCCTGCCTTTTCCCCATAACCCCTGATCCCCTTATTAACCAAGAACCTATCTCTGTCTTAAAAACACTCAATGACCTGGCCTCAAAAGCCTTCTGCGGCAAAGAGTTCAACAGATTCACCGCTCTCTGGCTAAAGAAATTCCTCCTCATCTCTGTTTTAAAGGATCGTCCCTTTAGCCTGAGGTTGTGCCCTCTAGTTCTAGTTTTTCCTACTAGTGGAAACATCCTCTCCACGTCCACCCTATCCAGGTTTTGCAGTATCCTTTAAGTTTCAATAAGATCCCCCCTCATTCTTCTAAACTCCAAAGAGTACAGACCCAGAATCCTCAACCATTCCTCACATGACAAGTTGTTCATTCCAAGTATCATTCTTGTGAACCTCCTCTGGACTCTTTCCAAGGCCAACACATCCTTCCTTAGATATGGGGCCCAAAACTGCTCACAATACTCCAAATGAGGTCTGACCAGAGCCTTATAAAGCCTCAGAAGTACATCCCTACTCTTGTATTCTAGCTCTCTCGACATGAATGCTAATATTGCATTTGCCTTCCTAACTGCCGACTGAATCTGCACGTTAACCTTAAGAGAATCTTGAACAAGGACTCCCAAGTCTCTTTGTGCTTCTGATTTCCTAAGCATCCCCCATTTAGAAAATAGTCTATGCCTCCATTCCCCCTTTCCAAAGTGCATAACCTCACACTTTTCCACATTGTATTCCACCTGCCACTTCTTTGCCCATTCTCCTAACCTGCCCAAGTTCTTCTGCAGTTCCCCTGCTTCCTCAATACTATCTGTCCCTCTACATATCTTTGTATCATCTGCAAACTTAGCAACAGTGCGTTCAGTTCCTTCTTCCAAAACGTTAATGTATATTGTGAAAAGTTGTGGTCCCAGCACTGACTCCTGAGGCACACCACTAGTCACCGGCTGCCATCCTGAAAAAGATCTCTTTATCCCCACTCTCTGCCTTCTGCCAGTCAGTCAATCCTCTATCCATGCCAGGATCTTACCCTTAACACCATGGGTTCTTAACTTATCTAACAGTCTCCAATGCGGCACCTTGTCAAAGGCCTTCTGGAAATCTAAATAAATCACGTCCACTGGTTCTTCTTTATCTAACTTCCTTGTTACCTCCTCAAAGAACTCCAACAGATTTATCAGACATGACCTCCCCTTGACGAAACCGTGCTGACTCAGTCCTATTTCATCATGCGCTTCCAATTACTCCGCGAATGGACTCTAAAATCTTGCCAATGACTGAAGTCAGGCTAACCGGCCTATAATTTCCCGTCTGCTGCCTCCCTCCCTTCTTAAACAGCTGTGTTACATTCGCTACTTTCCAGTCCTCTGGGACCCTCCCTGCCTCCAGTGATTCCTGAAAGATCATCACACTGCAGTTAAGAAAGCCCACCAATGTCTCTACTTTCTCAGAAGACTAAGGAAATTTGACATGTCAGCTACGATTCTCACCAATTTTTACAGATGCACCGTAGAAAGCATTCTTTCTAGTTGTAGCACAGCTTGGTATGTCTCCTGCTCTGCCCAAGACCACAAGGATCTACAAAAGGTCTTAAATGTAGCCCAATCCATCACGCAAACCAGCCTCCCATCCATTGACTCAGTCTACATTTCCCGTTGCCTCGGCAAAGCAGCCAGCATAATTAAGGACCCCACTCACCCTGGACATTTTCTCTTCCACCTTCTTCCGTCGGGAAAAAGATACAAAAGTCTGAGGTCACGTAGCAACCGACTCAAGAACAGCTTCTTCCCTGCTGCTGTCAGACTTTTGAATGGACCTACCTTGCATTAAGTAGATTTCTCTCTTCACCCCAGCTATGAGTATAACACTATATTCTGCACTCTCTCATTTCCTTCTCTATGAACAGTATGTTTTGTCTGTATAGTGCGCAAGAAATAATACTTTTCACTGTATGTTAATACATGTGACAATAATAAATCAAACCAATGCCTCCACAATTTCCTCAGCTATCTCTTTTAGAATCCTGGGGTGTAGTCCATCCGGTTCAGGTGATTTATCCACCTTCAGACCTTTCTGTTTCCCCAGAACCTTCTCCTTAGTGATGGCCACTACACTCACCTGTGCCCCCTGATTCTCCTGGAGCACTGGTGGCTTCCACGTGAAGACTGATGCAAAGTAGCGATTCAGTTTCTCTGACATTTCTTTGTTTCCTAGTTTTATTTCTCCAGCCCCATTTTCCAGTGGTCCAATGTCTATTTTTGCCTCTCTCTTACCTTTTATATATTGAAAAAAACTCTTTCTATCTTCTTTTATATTACTAGCCAGCTTATACTTATATTCCATCTTCTCCCCTCTTATTGCTTTTTTAGTTGTCCTTTGCTTGCTTTTAAAGGCTTCCCAATTCTCTGGCTTCCCACTAATCCTTGCTACTTTGTATGCTTTTTCTTTTGCTTTTATGCTGTCCTTGACTTCCCTCGTCAGCCATGGATGCCTCGCCCTCCCCTTAGCATGTTTCCTTGGGATGAATTTCTTTGTGCCTCCCGAAATACCCCCAAAACTCCTGCCATTGCTGTTCCACTGACTTCCCTGCTAGGCTCCCTTTCCAATCAACTCTGGCCAGCTCCTCCCTCATGTCTTTGTAGTTACCTTTATTTAATTGTAATACCGTTATATCCAATTCCAGCTTCTCCCTCTCAAACTGCAGAGTAAATTCTATCATATTGTGGTCACTGCTCCCGAAGTGTTCCTTCACCTTAAGTTCCCTAATCAAGTCTGCCTCATTACACATCACATGTCATTTCTGACATTTTAACTGGAACTTTCACTCTGTCTTTTTGCCATTTTCCATGTGATTGAAATTCAAGTGCTCTGCAGCAGCCTGCATGCAAGAAACGTTTGGGGCGGGATTTTCCGGCTGCGCTTGACCCGAGACCGGAAAATCCTGCCTGAGGTCAACGGACATTTCCATTGTCCGCCCCTCACCCGTTTCGATTCCATGGCAGGGGAGACAGTAGATCTCCGGCATTGGTTTAGTGGCAAGGGTATCTTTTCAATGGTGAAACCTGCCATCAGCTGGCAATGCAGCAGGTAGGGGTGGGTTAGGAAAGAACCTCCTGGTCAAAGAGGGAGACTCTGCATCATGGTGAATACATCCCTGCCGAACTCCATTGACATTAACATCAGACTTATTGTGAGCACAAAGGGAGTTTTTCAAACTAAATAGTAAATATTTTGTATTACATTGATTTCATTTTATTTGTATGTGCATGATTGTTATTTGTTGAGGTTAGTTTAGTCAGAGAGATAAATGTATTAGCTGTCCTCATGTTTAGCACATGCCGATTGTTACAGGGAGTTACAGACATTTCCTTTATTGTGGAAGAAACAATGTTGTGTTTTTTTGTTCACCGTTGATGAATGTTCATGTTAGTGTCCAGTGTTGTATTTGTCACACTCTTAGGACATGGTTGAACTTGCAGGCTCAGCTGCCCTCCCCTCTGTGCATCGCAAAGAATATTATCTCGGAGAAGTCTCAGAGGGGATAATTGAAATGTTGTATGAGAATTCAAAGCCTTATAAGGACTCTGCCAGCTAACAATGGGGAGGCACGGTGGCACAGTGGTTAGTTCTGCTGCCTCACAGCTTCAGGGACCCGGGTTCGATTCCCGGCTTGGGTGACTGGTTGTGTGGAGTCTGCACATTCTCCCCCTGTCTGCGTGGGTTTACCTCCGGGTGCTCCAGTTTCCTCCCACAGTCCAAAAAAACATGCTGGTTAGGTGCATTGGCCATGCTAAATTCTCCCTCAGTGTACCCGAACAAGTGCTGGAATGTGGCAACTAGGGGATTTTCACAGTAACTTCATTGCAATGTTAATGTAAACCTACAATAATAAATAAACTTTTAACCTGACATGGATACACATTTGCACATTACTGACATCATCCATTAGGCCCCTCATTTTCTTAGCTTAACTGACTGTTCCTAACGCCCCAAGACACCAGGCCCTTCCCACTTCACTGCTCCATGCCTCCGACCCCAACCTCAGCCTTCCCCATCACTCTCCTATCACCACGGATTCACCCTATCCGGACCTGAGTCACTATGCAAGAATCCATTCTCTTCCTCCCTTCCATTGTACTGCAGAGTTAAACCATTGAACTTACACACAACTGCACAAAGCCAACTGGTGCTCACCACCTCGAAACAAACATGTCTCAGATGCCACGAGATTCTCATGCGGCAATGACTTCCACTTGAAAGTAGGATGTTACGTTTTAGAAGTACTACATTAATGAGCAATTGTACTACAAGTAGAAACCTGCCACAAGCTGGTGTAATGCTCAACATGCCACAACCCTGCCGCTGGCTTTATCTCAGCATCTCAGCCCACCATCAGCTATTGAGGATCAGTGCCTGGATTGGGGACCATGGTGGTGGCCAAGCGTTGGAGGTTGGAGTCTTCAGCAGAGATTGTGGGGCTCTGAGTTGGGGATCGCAGGAATCAGGCTCAGAATTCCAAAGTTGTCAGTGGTGGGGAAGTATTGGCGTTGTTAAATGTGGGGTTGGGAGGAAAGCCTATGCTCTTTCCAGATACACACTCAAGTAAGTTACTTACCTTCTTTGTTGCATGCTATCCCTAAGGCTGGTTTCCCTGAGTTGCAAATGTTACATCAATTTTCAGGAAAGGAGGGCGAGAGAAAGCATTGAGCTACAGGCCAGTCAGCCTAACATTATTCAGGAACCCATTATTCAGGAACAATGCATTTAGAAAAGCATAATATGATTAGAACAAGTCAACAAGGCTTTACTAAAGGGGAGTTTAATTTGACAAGTTTATTAGATTTTTTGGAGGATGTAACCAGTAGAGTAGATTAAGTTGAACCAGTAGATATAACATACTTGGATTTCCAAAAGGCATACAATAATGTGCCACACAAAGGCAAAATAAGGGGTTCAATGGTATATATTAGCATGGATGGAGGATTGGTTAACAGATAGAAAATACATTGGGCTTTTTCAAGTTGGCAGGCAGTGAATAGTGGAGTGCCACAAGGATCAGTTCCAGAGCCTCAGCTTTCTACAATCAATATTAATGTCTTGGAAAAAGAGACAGAAAGAAACGTATCGAAGTTTGCTGATGACACCAAGCTAGATGGAAGGTAAGTTGTGGGAAGGACAAAGAGAGATCGAGATGTGTTAGGTGATTGAGCAGATGGAGCATAATATAGGGAAATGTGAAGTTATTCATATTGGTCAAACAAATTAAAAAAGCAGAATATTTTTTAAAAGCTGAGAAACCTGTAAGTGTTGATGTTCAAAGAGTCTTGAGTGTGCTTGTACAAGGAAGGCAGAAAGTTACCATACGGGTGCAGTAAGAAAGGAGGAAGGCAAGTGGCATTTTATTGGAAGGGGATTGGAGTACAGGAATAAATAAGTTATGCTACAGTTGTACAGGGTTTTGGTGAGATCACACCTGGAATGATTGTACTGAATGATGGGGCAGCCTCGATGGGCTGTGTTGTCTACTCCTGTTCCTCCTTGTTATGTTCAGCTGCTTTGGTGCTGGTTGCTTCAGGCAAACCAATTATAGGGAAACAAGCCTCAACGAGCCTGATGTCTGTTTCAGCACTGTTTTGTCCTTACCCAATGTAGTGAACGATAAACATCCTGAGGCCAAAATATGTGCACACTTCCTGCGCCCACCATACTGGGGCCTTTGTAGTCGCTAACAAGTGCTGTACATGGGCCAATTTCTAGGCCATAGCGTTAGGCACCTGCTTGATGCATGCATGCATTGCAAATTGCCGAATGGTCCAAAGTATCTTCAGGCAACCTGGGAAGGTTTATTAGGAGGAAAACATCATGCTGCAGTAACGTTCACTTCAACGGGAAGAGTGTCATTGTTTGAAACTTCATTTGCCGACCATCGTGTGAAATAATGAATGAAGCCGGCAAACAATAAAGGACGAGGCTTTTGACTATCCCTAAAAATGAAAACCTGGAATGCTACCTAACAAGTGAATTAATGCATGGAGAAAAATGAAATTGAAAATGTTAAGTAAAAACATATGGTTAACCAGCAATTGAAACATTTGAAGTTACTTGAACAGGCTAAGCCCAAAATTCCTCACATACCTGGAAACAGGAGGTTCAGTGTGAGACACAACTCTAATTATTTGATTTAAATGCATGGCCTGCAATCGCGTTTTCTACCATCATGTCTCACCTCTGAAAATTGGGCATGATTCAACACCATAGGTTGGAATGTTGACTGACTGGTTGACCTCAGCTCACCATCAGCTAGACTCACGCTGTGAAAAGCACCTCAGAAAACCAGGGCTATGTTTAAACCAATAATCGGGGCACTGGAATCAAGTGGAGTGATACTCCTGAGAGGAGGAAGTCTGGAGCTTTTTTTTGTCAGGACTCAGGCTGCACCTTGGCTCCGGATTCACACTGCCACGTCTTCGCATTGAAACCCATTGATGCTTTGGTCGTAGTGTAAGAGCAGCCTCAGCTATCATTCGTCTCAATTAGGGGGAGGTGATGGCCTAGTGGTATTATTGCTAGACTATTAATCCAAAAACTCAACTCATGTTCTGGGGACCTGATTTCGAATCCCACCGCGGCAGATGGGGGAATTTGAATTCAATTTTAAAAATCTGGAATTAAAAATCTACTGATGACCATGAAACCATTGTCGATTGTTGGAAAAACCCATCCAGTTCACTAATGTCCTTTAGGGAAAGAAATCTGCCATCCTTACCTGGTCTGACCTACATGTGACTCCAGAGCCACAGCAATGTGGTTGACTTTCAACTGCCCTCGGGCAAATAGAGACGGGCAATAAATGTTGGCCAGCCTGTGATTCCCATGTGCCACAAATGAATTTTAAAAAAGAATCCAAATCTTCCTACTGGATGTAATCTTGATTTTATATGAAAGAAAATCCAGCCAGCATCACTACTGGCAGCAAGAGACACTTGAACTCCTGAGAAACCAGTTCACCTTTGCTAGCTGGTACATTCAGAGTTTTGCAACGATTAGTGCTTCCCTCAGGTAACCTTACTTTGTCTGCTCAAAGCAGATATGATATGAATCACTCCCTTAGATTTCTCATACCCATGCTAATTCTCACATTTGACAGGGTACATTTCCTGTGTACAGATAGGACAGAGGTGGTGTTGTTCACTGCAGCACAAAATGACCCACTGAGTTCAGAAAAAACACCTGTACCCCACGATCTCCAACAACAACCTATATTTAAATAGCGCCTTTAACATAGTGAAACATCCCAAGGCATTTCACAGGAGTGTGACTACTGAGAGATTCACACTGAGTCACATTGAAATATTAGGACAAAAGCTTTGAAAGAGAGTGGCTGTTTGACTATTCCTTTCCTCCTTGCTGTAATGAACCCAATGATAACTAATACATCGGCTGGAGATAATAAACAAGGCTTTAAATTAAAACAGTTCTTTAGAGTTACTGGAAATTAATCTTTAAAAATACTTCTTGATTTAATGTTTGAGAGGAGGTCAGTATACTTTAATTAAATAGTACCTGGAGTACAGTTGTTTGTGGCAGGTTTCTCTGAGGGATGTTTCTGAAGTTCACCTTGACACTGCTTCTTTGCCTGTAGTAATATTAATTGCATTAGTTGTCATTTTATGCCATTTACCCTCCCAGTTCACCAAAGAATATGACATTGTAGATTATCAGGCAATCAGTAAGAAGCACCTTATCATTTTTCATTTTATCTGTGCCATATTCAGAGCACAAATGCACACAGTCACCCGGCCGCCGCTACAAGCCAGGGTGGAGAATTTGGTGCTCAGCCAAATTTCCATTCATTGCAGTGGGACCAGAGAATCCCGCTGGCATGGACGGCCAGAAAACTCTGGCCAATATTTTGCTTCCAATATATGAACTGTCACTCCTGCTTGAAGAGGCGGAGGAAAGGTAGCTATCTGAGGCCTATATGGAGGGAAAGGAAACCATTCTAAAGGCCTCTAGCCCCATGCACCCAACTTCTGGCAGTCCTTGGGTTCAGCAGAGAGAGTGACAATAAAGTTGGAAAATGAGGTGGCCTGCCAGGTGTGAGGGAAGAAAATTGTGATCTGATGTGGCATTCATTGTCTGATTTTCCCATAGGTATTACACCCAGTTTTCCACCTAAATGCTGCCTACAGATGTGGTGGGACCTGTTTCTATAGGAGTCAATTACGTTCCAATACATTTATTACATCAAAAATATAGAAATTATTATTTGATTATGAATGAGTCTTGCCCAAATATGTCAAGTGATATGAAAAGCATCTTATATCTACTTTACAAACACTCAGTAAAAAACAATAAGAAAGAAAAAGGAAACTACCAGGAACAGGAGTGACTGGTGTTGGAATGTCAGGTTACAGATGATTAGCCATTTGAATTGAAATCTAAATCAGAATATTTGCAGGGATCATTTTATCCTTCAATAACAATAAAATAAAAAGGGCTGCTTAAACGGTACCTATTTTAAGTGCGCTCTTCACAGAAAGGCCTGGTCTGACTTAAAGAGGAGCCAGGGTTCTGGCTAACTGATGCATATCTCCTGTATACAATATCACAGAAATCTTTTGAAACTGTCCAAAATAAAGCTTCCCTTCACTACCAACAAATAAGCTACATGTTCTCTGGACAACCGATTAAATTCTACAGATGGTTTTGTGATTAAGACACCTCCTCCTGTACACGCAAGGCTAGGAACATCACTTTTCTTCATTTCAATTTGAAACCTCATGTTATTTTGCCTTATGATGAAAGGATTCTATTCTAAGGATTTAAATAGCATGGTGGATTATACCAATATTTATTTGCATTCATACATATTTTATGGAAGAACAGTAACAGAGAAATTATACAAAAGCTAAGATTTGTGAATATATTCCTTACTAGATGCTGCTTTGCTTTCATTGTTCAACTGTGACTTATAGTCTGGTGTCTCTAGTTACGTAATTAAGAAAAACCTGTAAAGTATGTTTGTGCGTCGAGAAAGAATACAATGACCTATTACTAAAATGTTAAGCTTTACAAACACAGTCATCTACTTGTGGAACTGAGTCCAGCCCAGAGGAAGGTCAATTCTGATTGATGTTCGTAATCATAGAGCCAGAATTGCAGAGTAAAGATCAGTGACATGAGTACAGAATCATACTTGACACAAACTATTTCCCTGTGGCCATTGTGAAGTGTTTCAGTTGAGAAGTTATATGGAGATACTTCAGGAAATGCTGCCAGTTGTAAACCTTCCCAAGTGTGTCATCTTCCAGAATTGCGCAAACTTTGAGGGAAGACGGAATTTGTGTGTTTGCAGTAAAATGTTCATGCGATGCCATCAGAGACTTGTAAACCAAACATTGCCTGTACTTGATTAGCTTGACTTCTAAACTAATGCTTTGAATAAATGTTTAGCTTGGCCAGATCTTATATGCGATTGTGGGTTGTGTTCTGAGAGGGAGAACGAGAAGCAATATGTTTTCTGGGTATCTTTTCTAGAAATAAGCCAAATGTACAAAATTAGCCATGAAGTAGTCTCCTGAACTATCAGTATTAAGCTGTGCACTGTCTACAAATCTGGCTTACTATCAGGAACAGGCAACGCATGTTGGTTCGTAATCTTCCCATGACTTTGTAGAGGTGCTCCCGAAAGAGCTGAGGGACTGTAGTATAAGGGGTTGGCATATATAAGGTCAATGTGGGACTGAGAACAGTACTGCCCACATGTTGATGTAAGTGAGTCTAGTGTTGGATAGAGCCACGTGTACCAGCAAACATGGAGACAGCTCCTAGTTTGTACCCTTTACTGTATATTTGTAAATAGTTCTAAGACTCAACAAAGACACCCTACAACATGGTGGCAGTTTGTGGAACAACCCAAAACCACCTAGAAAATGCAAAGAAAATTTAAAATGCTGGAAGACTGAAAAAAAATATCAGAAAAGCAGTCTGACCTGAAAAGAAGCTCCAGAGGCAAAGTGGAAAACTCACCAGGAAAAAGCTCCTTAGAAAGGCTTGGGAGCTGGAGACAGAAATTTAAAATTCCTTTCTGCAGCAGAAAACTCCATTGAATCTCCTATGGAATTCCTGCTTCTAATCACAGAGATATAGATGGAGAATCCCTTTGTCTCCAAATGAATAGTGATACCACCTTGAAATTCAGAAAGTTCTCAAAACAGAGCCTACACTTTTAAAAATATAACTGTGGATCAGAATGCCACATTTCCAAAGCTACTCAGACTAATCCAAGGCTCAGATCTATCACATAACTGCAAGCTTTGGAAAAAAAGATTCCTGAAGTACATCACTTAAGGTATGGACAAGAAGTCAGAAGCAGAGAAGGTTAACACATTATGGCAAACTGCAAGACAAGCACTCAGAAATGCACAGAAAGCCCACAGATCATCTGGGAGGTCCAGACTGCAAGCCTGGAAAGCATACGTCCATGCTTCTTGGGTGAGGTTAAAGGTCTTGCTTTCTTTTTTTGGAATGCGGACATTTCAGTCAGTGGCCATTTGATAAATCTTAAATTAAACATGCAACACAGTGTAACAGTCCTGTCAGACAAAGGACCATGGCTAAAAGACCTCTGGCTTCAAACAATACACACAACACTTCATGAACCTGACTTTCAGTCATAGGCGTGATTCTGGAACCATTAAGGATGGCAGGAAACAAATCTTTGAGCTGATTTGCGTCACCCATAACTCGCCTCTCTGTCTCGTGAGCAGAGATGCCTGTGCAGCCTAGCGTCTCCTCAAAATGGCAGAAGATGTCAAGACATTTCGGGCAGCATGGTCAGTGCAGGCTTGGAGGGCTGAAGGGCCTGTTCCTGTGCTGTAATTTTCTTTGTTCTTTGACAATCACTGTCCTTAATCATACAGAACTGCAAGTTTCCGAATATTCAAACAAAAAAAATATCCTGACTGAGACTTCAGCTCTGAACGAACCTCTCTCTTTGCAGAGCAGGTTTGTCCATTCTCGTGACAGGAGCTGGAAAACCTACAATGGTCAGAGCAGCCAACCACCCCGTGGTAACCAAAATGCCTCCAGTGGAGGATGTAAAAGAGAGCGACCAGCAGTCCGTGAGGCAGCGAGGCAGGCAGTGAGCCTCGACCTCCAGCTCTGACAACAGTCCATCAGATAAAGACTGCAACCACCAAACAATAGCTGCAACTCCCAGTTGGCATGTCAAAGCCACAAAAGATGTTGGAAGCTGGTAGCGGCTCTCCATTGCTGACAGCGAAATGCAGAGGTAAGGGTACCACAAACTCTCATTCTAGTCACAGGAATGCTCACCCTCAGCCAGAACATCGCCATGATCCACACGACAACAGTAGAAGTGAAAGAAATGACAAGGAGACAAATTCAAAGTTCATTCACACCATAAGTAACGAGATAAGGTAGCCACCACTGACCAGCAGAACAGCCAGAATGACCAAGTATGGTTCAACATTAAAGACAGGAAGAAATGGATGAAAACATACCCAAGTATCAGAACAATCTCCAAACCTAAAGAAAGAAACAGCAGCGATGGAGCCTACTGTTCTCACAATAGTGCAAAGGAGATATGGAAGGGTTATAAGGCTTCAGGCTGCCTGGACATTTGAAGTCAAGGACTTGAAAGGGGGAGATGGAGTAATGATAATGTAGTAATGACAATGTAAATGTATAATAGCAATAACAATGTAAGGCGTAAGGAAAATTCTAATCACTTAAAATACCTCGGTTAAAGACATGGGGAATGTGTAGTATAAGGGTCTGGCACAAATAGGGTTAATGTAGGACTGAGCACAGCACAGTGATGTAAGAAAGCATATCACCTGCAGCCAAGGTCAGTACAGTGTTGGACAGAGCCGTGTGTACCAGGAAGCATGGAGACATCTCTTGGCTTGTTTACTGTAGATTTTCTCAAAAAATGAAGTGTCAGGTTCTGACTGAAAACCGGTGTGAAACAGCCAGGTTCTCTCTCCAGAACACTCTGCCATCCACTATCTCTGACAACTCCACCACCCCCCCAACCATCATCTCCGGCAATCTCCGCCCTCCCCCCATTAATAATTGCCAGCAAACCACACCCCGCCACCCCCCCCCATCTTGGCCCCACTCCTTGGCAATGCCAACTTGGCACTTGTGGGAAATCACTCCAGGATGCCAGAGGCAGTTTCAGGGTAGTTCCCTGCCATGTCGCTGAGCACCTGGGGGCTACACTGATCTCACGCCCACAGGGTGGTCATCTTGACTGCTGCAGAGCAGTGGTGACTCCTGCCAGCATAACATCACACCACTGAGGGGGAGCATCTGACGTCTCCGGAAGGTATGGCATTGTGCCGTTTTGGCATATTTAAATCCATTTAAGTTTATGGTAACCAGGTTCATGCCCTCGCTGGGCATGAACCTGATTACGTCACCGGCAGAGGGGCCAGGGAGTAGGAAATATCTCATTCTTTTATCTCCTTAGCACAAATCCCATTATGACCCTCTCAAAGGGAATCAGCAGCCATAATGGGATTGGTCTCTTGGTGAACGGGGCTGGATAACCACCCCCTTAGTAAATAGGTTGAAGAGTCAATAAAGACTCATAGTTAACCTACATCTGACTATGACAACATCTTTGGATGTACTGAACTGTAATCAACACCTCACAACAGGGACCACATGAACTCTGGGGCCAACTTTACTTCATCAGTGACTCTTGGCAAACTTACTATTACCTGATGTACCAGCAGCCTCCATTAGGGGCCTGGTTGATGGTGAGACGATGACTAAGTTGAAGCTCAATTTTTTTGTCTTTATTTGATCACCAGCAGGAGTATGTTATTAGGAAGCGGGGTTACTCTGTACCGTGTGAAATTAAAACATTTAACCCTGAACTTGTCCTCACCGAATATCAGCTGGTGCTTGTTTTCCAACCAGAGTGCCACTAGAAACATTCGCCCTTTTTCTCACAACTGTTTGGCCATGTTTGAAATCTTTCATTCCTTTATCAGCAGCCTCCATTCTCACAGTAATTCCCGCTGCTGCTTCCAAGGTCAGATTTGCCTCACTCACAAGCCTCTGCCTTATGGTGTATAATCTGAGGCCATGGAGCAACGAGCTTTGAGTGTGTCTTATAGAAACTTCCCAACTCTACAATCCTTGGATCTCCCTAACAAGGCAAAAAATGAACAATTTACCTGTTATTTAATCCTTCTGATTTTTGATATACTTCAAAATGTTAAGAAAAGGCAATTATTTTAGACTGACGTGATCTATTTTAAGATTATGAAATTGCTTTTACAGGTTTTATTGCATGTAACTCCATTTCTTATCAGACTGTAATTCTAACTTTCAAGGTCCATCAGACAGATAGCACTATCACCAGCCTTAAATTGCTCCTCTGAATTGTAATTTTCCAGACATAATTTGCTGTCAATGTAACTTCTTTCCTTTAACTTCCCCAGAACTTTCCACAGCTCCCCATTGTTATGTCTTTATGCCTCTAATCTGAAAGAAAATAAAGCATTCTTTATCAAACAGAAGCTCCCAGAAACATCACTGTTCCTTGTACATCATTCTGTTCAAAACCAAACGATCCTTCTGCTAATGGGTGGCACGGTAGCACAGTGCTGCCTCACAGTGCCAGAGTCCCAAGTTCAATTCTGGCCTCGGGTTATTCTCTGTGTGGAGTTTGCGTGAGTTTCCTCTGGGTTCCTCCCACAGTCCAAAGATGTGCGGGTTAGGTGGATTGGCCATGCTAAATTGACTCTAGTGTCAGGGGGGAATAGCATGGTAAATGTGTGGGATTATGGGAGTAGGGCCTAAGTGGGATTATGGTTGGCACAGACTCGATGGGCCGAATGGCCTCCTTCTGTACTGTGGGGATTCTATTCTATTCTGCTCTAAAGAGCAGGCGGTCAGTGTGGTGTCAAATCTGAGGTGTGTGAAACAAGTGTCTGCAAACAGCCACTCCATGACCCAGGGATGTCCAGACCAGCAGCAAGTGCTGGCCTGGATAAAAAAGATTGAAATAATTTTCTCTGCTAAATCTTGGACATAGAATCCCTACAGCGCAGGAGGAGGCCATTCAGCCCATCAAGCCTGCATCAACTCTCCGAAAGAGCATCTTACCCACAATTCTATTGCTGCTTTGGGGGTCGGTTTATCTCAGTTGACTGGACAGCTGGCTCATGATGTGGAGTAAAGCCAACAGTATGGGTTCAGTTCCCATACCGGCTGAGGTTATTCATGAAAGATCTGCCTTTTCACCCTTGCCCCTCACCTGACGTGTGATGATCCTCAGGTTAAGCCACTAGCAGTCAGCTCTCCCCCTCAAAGGGAAGAGCAGCCTATGGTCATCTGGGACTATGGTGACTTTATCTTTTACTTTTTACTGCTGCTGCATATAATGTAGAGTTTAGATTGGACATCACCCCAGTATGCTGACCAGCCAGCCCTTGACTTGTCCAAGAGATTCCAAACCAAATTAGATTGGGTTTTTCAGAATCCCCAGCAGTTACCTAACATCACAGACCGGACAGTGTGATATCCTGAATGCCATTTAGTAATCCACACAGTGAAGGCCAGAAACTGTCCCCAACATCAGTTATGGCAAAACTCAGGTGAACATGTCCCAGCCCGTGTACCGGCAAAAACAACACATTGCAAACGTTCACCACACCAACCGCTAAAACTCAGACTGTGAGCTGGAGTCCAGATCACCTGCCAGTCATGTCAATCTGTAAGCTTGGAAGTAAGGAACACTGCTGGGACAAGGGGAAGGGAGGGCCATCCGGTCCAGCAGTCAAGTATCAAGCCGAGATGAGAAAGATTGAAATAATTCTTCTGAACTAAACACTCCACGTGAAAGGAACAATTACTTCCCAAGCTGTGCGTGACAGGGAAAACTGCTTTTAATTTAAAAACATTTGAAACATAGAAGATTGGAGCAGGAGGAGGCCATTTGGCCCTTTGAGCCTGCAGACTTGAAATGCAGACCCATCATACTGAAATAGCTAAACAGGTAGCCACTGTCAACAGACACAGGGATCGCAATGTGCAATTAAGCCCTGTTTAATTCAGTTTATTACGGGCAGCATGCCCATTTTGTGCTGCCCATTAATTGTCATGGTTGCAGAGTCCAGCTGCTACTGAATGGCTAGTACCTTCAGCAGGTGGTCTGACACGCGTTACACTATTAATGCTATCCTGCAGTCTTGAAGTGAAAGTGCCTGGAGGAGGTGCTGGGAGGCAGTGCAGAAGTCATTCTGACATCATTAGCAGATAGGGTGGAATAGCACAACAAGGGAGAGGGTGGACTCCAAGCCTTCTGGATGCTGTGCTGGAGGCCTTGATGGAGGAAGAAGATGGAAAGGAGGAGAGATGTATCCACAGGGGAAAGCAGCCACCATCCACATGCTTGGAAAGCAGTGGGAGCACGTAGCGGCAGCTTGGGGTTTTACACAGAGCTTGGAGCCCATACTTTCCACCATGCAAGTGGTAGTCAACTATACCAGCACATTTATAAACCAAACCATGATGCAACAGTTCAGTACAAACTTGAGGTTCAGCATTTTACCGTTGGACTGCAAACTTTACAGCCTTTTAGACTAGAATGAAGGAAAATCCTAAGTTGTTTTACATGTATATGAAGGATGAAAGGATAACTAAGGAAAGAGTAGGGCCCATTAAGGACCCACAGTGGCAATTTGTATATGGAGCTTGAATATGGAGGTAGGGTTCTATGTGTGATTCACGAGGGGCAATGTGGGTATGGAAATTGGGGAGAAGGATACAATTAAATAAATTAACAGAGACAGAGAGGAGGTTCTGAGTGGTCAGACAGGGCGGATGAAATGTATCCCAGGCTGACGAATGAGGCAAAGGAGGAAATAAGAGGGGCGCTGGCAATTTTCAATTCCTTTCTGGTCAGAGGATAGGTGCTGGGGGACTGGAGGACAGCCAATGTGGTACCGTTATTCGAGAAGGGAGGAAGGGATAAACCAGGAAACTACAGGCCAGTCAGTCTAACCTCAGTGTTGGAGAAGCTATTGGAAGCAATTCTGAGAGGCAGAATTAATCCACGTTTGGAGAGGCAGGGATTAATCAAGAACAATCAGCATGGTTTTGTAAAGGGAAGGTCATGTCTGACCAACTTAGAATCATAGAATCACTGCAGTGCAGAAGGAGGCCATCTTGGTAATGGACAGAGTTGACATGCAAAGCAATGCAAGTATAACCAATGACAGATTGCACCTTGGGGAAGCTTGCAAATCCCATGAAGCTGCATGCACGCTCTGTCTGCTTTTCTCTGGAAAGAAAGAATGAAATGTTGTTCGCTCTCATGGAATTGAGAGTATCGATGACCGTCCTAATTCAGCAGTGGAAGGCAAACTGTGAAATACGGCAAATAACTCCGGCTCCAACCTGGAAAGGGCCAGGCCCCAAGGTGACTTACACAGCCACTGGCAATGCCCTTGCCCCGCTCTGAGATTGGCTGCAGCGCGTGACAGATTTCAGTGACAATGTCCTGACTGAAGCACAAACATTACACACAGTGTTCTTCGCTGAGGATCAGGTGTAAGAATCACTCCCTGAACACCCTGGGCAAAGACAGCTTCCTGCCGAGAGCCCTTCCCTCCCCTCACTCCCAAACAGTCCCTCGTGCCATCTGTTTATTCTCCAAGTCATGCTGTATTCTGAGAGGAATGCTCATTAGCGCTCCCATATGTGGGAGCAACTGGTTTGTGCAGAAGCCATAAAAAAACCTCCTTCACCACCTGCCACACCACTCCCTGTGGACTTTGGTAAGGTTAAGGTGTTGGAGGCACCAAACAATTGTAGAATTAAAGCAACTCCTCAGCTCCCAGGAGATAAGTGCCCCTCCACTTACCTGCCAGACCAACCGTACCAGTCTCAACAACCCACCTCCTCCACAATCAGATGCCCCCATGCCTGACCCTTTCAATCCCTCTCCTTGAGGCTTCTGATTACCTTCCCAGAATTCCATCCATCTCCTTGAAGGCCCTCATCATCTCTTCAAGCCTCCAATCCATCCCCTGAGGTCCACCATCTCATCCCAGAGCCTCTAACCCCCTTCCAATCCTTTCCTTCCCCAGGTTTCTGAGCCCCTGTCTGCGATCACCCTGCTGTGGGTTCAATGGCAGATGTGGGAGGGTATGGGGTAGAATTTGGCTGGAATGCGAAAATGGGTTCCACCCGCATGTGAATTTCCCTTCAATTTTCTGCTGCTGTCCGCCATGGCAGATCGGGAAACCTGCTGGAGGCTGGCGTGAAACAGAATTGCATCCCACTAATGGGAGAGAAATGAAGGCCTGACCACTCACACCCAATTATTCGCGACACCAGTGGGAATGTCTAGAACAACATGGCATGAAGATGTTGGGGCTCACCTGAACAATGTCAGGGGCTGCCTTTGGGATGTGGGATGGAGGCTGCCAATGACCCCGGACACCGGAACAACACAGCAGTGTGCAGGGGAAGCATCTACAGGTGGATATTCCAGATTGAGTGTTATTGAGGACATCCACCTTCCAGCCTCAGAGATCCATCTTCTTTTTCAGGAAATTCATCTTCTTTCTTCAATAGTGCAGTAAGAAGTCTCACAACACCAGGTTAAAGTCCAACAGGTTTATTTGGCATCACAAGCTTTTGGAGCGCTGCTCCTTCATCAGGTGAGTCTTCAATAGTGGGTCGGTGATGTTGGGTGCCTTTTCAATATGGCGCCTAGTTACAATGGTGGTCTCTGCACCATCAGGCCTGCGCCACCCCAGAATATGGTGCAAAACACCCAGTTGCATAATTAATGATGGGGGAACTGGAAGATATAGCGTGGTTTCCTGCTGACATCCATAGCGGGAAACACTCCATGTTCCTGCCCTTGCCACAGGACTTGGTCTCAGATGAGAGAATTCTGCCCAATAGGTTTTAGAATAATCAGATAATTATTTGAATAAAAGAGATTTAAAAGCTCTGTCAGAAAGGCCTTCCTCAATGCTGTAGCATTGGAAGATTCTAAGTCCTGAGCTGATGTTATCTAACCCAACATGTATGACAGCAGATTCACAAAGCATGGTAACAGTGTGCCCATATCATTTCATTTTATACTTTCACTCATGGTTACACCATTCACAATTCCTCAGATAATGAGGTAGATCCTGTTTGCACGCAGCGAGACTGAGACAACAACCAGCGTTGGGTGTTCTTGCCACACAAGTACTCAGTGATGGCCACCTCCAACAGAGTCTAACTACCTCCCCTTGATACTTTACAGAATTCCTATCATCAACATCCTGGGGGGTCCATTGACTAGAAATTTAACTGGACCAGCCACATAAATAATGAGGCTGGGAGAGCAGGTCAGAGGCTGGTAGAGCAGGAGAGAAGCAGGGAATTCTGAACGTTGACCCACCTCCTGACTTCTCAAAGTCTGTCCACCATCAACAAGGCCCCATTCAGGAATGTGATGGAATACTTCCCACTTTCCTGGATGAGTGTAACTCCAACAACACTCAAGCCTGACACTATCCAGGACAAAATTGCTTATTTGATTTGCACCCCTACACCATTGACACACCATGGCTGCAACTTGCCAAGGCTCCCACAACAGCACCTCACAAACTTGTAACTTCTGCCACTTAGAAGGGCAAGGATAGAAGCGCATGGGAACACCACCAACTTCATATTGCAACCCCCACGCCCCGCAGCATCGCCCACCCTTCCCCCTCCAAGTAACAGACGGTGGCACAGTGGTTAGCATTGCTGCCTCACAACGTCAGGGACCTGGGTTCAGTTCCCGCGTTGGGTCACTGCCTGTGTGTAGTCTGCACATTCTCCCCGTGTCTACGTGGGTTTCCTCCCACAGTCTGAAAGATGTGCTGGTTATATGCATTGGTCATGCTAAATTCTCCCTCAGTGTACCTGAACAGGCACCAGAGTGTGGCAGCTAGGGGATTTTCACAGTGACTTCATTGCCGTGTCAATGTAAGCCTACTTGTGACATTAATAAATAAACTTTAAAAACTTTAAACATCCTGAGTTGGAACTCTATCACCATTCCTTCATCATAATTGGGTCAAAATCCTGGAACTCCCTCATATAACAACACTATGGGTGTACCTGCACCACATAGACTTCAGTGTTCAAAGAAATGGCTCACCACTACCTTCTCAAAGTCTAGTAGGATGGATAATAAACCCTAGCCTCACTCATGACACCCATACCCAGCAAATGAGTTGAAAATAAATTGAGTTCAGATCACTCAGCAAAGATTGAGGGTTGGACTTGAAACAGTCCTGGTCTTAGTGGCTTTGTGCTTACTTGATGAGTCACTTTTAGTTTGTGAGTTAATTGGCTCTTTCATGTCCTGCTTGCCATGATTGTTATCAGCATTTTGTTCTCGCTTAAAAATTAGGATGTGACTAGTTTCAAGATGCATGACCTGCAGGAGACTGTACGTGTAGCAGCAAGCGAACAGCATTGTGTGATTGTTAAAACCTCTGCTAACTTCTTCATCCTAATTAAGGATTCAACATCAATCAATCTGTAATGAATCATTTCAGAAATGAACTCACTTAGCATTTCTTTTAACCTGATGGCTCTGTTATGAAACCAACTAATGGACTTCAAACAGCTCTCTTTCAACAACTCAAAGTGAAGCTTCCTTTCAACCGTTTTGTTTGAAGTCACTTTCTCCGTAACAATGAATGTTCAGTTGATGTGCTGTGTGATTTTTGTTCAACTAATAAAATTTGGTGTTGTCACATAAAACAGAAAAATTAAATCAGCTAAATGTTTTAAAACGTCAGTGACATTTAAGGATGAATGTGAAGATGGCTCTTTAACCATGATATAGGGATAAAACAAAGGTGAATATTTAAATATTAATTGCTTCTGGCATTGTTTGGAGATTTTCAAAGGGCTCTAGATACCACCTTCACTAACATTGTCCTTTGCCTGTTCTCCGAGTCTTAATATTAGCTCCTTTCTTTGGAAAAAGCTTTCTGTGGGTTCATCTCCCTACCCACGTCCCTTTCACGGCCTTACCTATTCTGTGATCCGATTTAATTCAGGACATACTCCAGATAGCTTTATAAATTAGTTAGATGGTTTAGTTTGAAGTTTTAGATTGAAGGATGATCTTTTTAACCTATGTATTGAATACTGCTACATCTCGTTAGTTGCATTGACCCGAACAGGCGTCGGAGTGTGGTGACTAGGGGAATTTCACAGTAATTTCATTGCAGTGTTAATGTAAGCCTTACTTGTGACTAATAAATAAACTTTTACTTTGTGTATGAGAAGCTCTACCAATAACCAGAATAGGTAATGATACTAACTTGAGTTCTATTAACTCACAGAGGAAGAGGTTCTAGCTTCAAATCCTGGCTCTGAGCTGACTAAAATGATTTCAGTCAGCCAGCAGTTGGAAAATTATTGGTAATCTGGGCTAGGGAAGAGAACTAAATTTAGGCATGTTTTGATTCTTATTATCGTGTCCACATTGGTTTGCCAGGATTGGCACTTTAAAATCCATCAAGGAATAGTCCCATTCCTCTCTTCAAATATATTCTTTGATGGGATGTGGGTGTCACTGGTTAGGCCAGCATGTATTGGCCTGTAGAAGGTGGTGGTGAGCTGCCTTCTTGAACGGCTGCAATCCATGTGGTGTAGGTACACCCACAGCACTGTTAGGGAGGGAGTTCCAGGATTTTGACCCAGTGATAGTGAAGGAACAGCGATATATTTCTAAGTCAGGATGGTATTTGGCCTGGAGGGGAACTTGCAGGTGGTGGTGTTCCCCTGCATCAGCTGCTCTTGTCTTTCTAGGTGGTAGAGGTTGCGGATTTGAAAGGTGCTGTCGACGGATCCTTGGTGAGTTGCTGCAATGCATCTTGGAAGTTATACACGCTGCTACCATTGCAATGGAGGGGGTGAATGTTGAAGGTGGTGGTTGGGGTGCCAAACAAGCGGACTGCTTTGTCCTGGATGGTGTTGACCTTCATGAGTGTCATTGGAGCTGCTCTTATGGTGGAGGGAAGGATATTGATGAAGCAACTAAGGATGCTGATGAGGAATCCCTGGAGCAATGTCTTGATGCTGCAATGACTGAAATCCAAAAATCCTGATGTTCTTCCCATTTATCAGGTACAACTTCAGACAATGTAGGGCTCTCTCTTTGATACTCATTCATCTCAGTTTTGCTAGGACTTTGTTTGGTGCTATACTTACCTTACTACTGCTTGGATATTGAAGGCAGCCATTCTCATCTCTCTTGTGGCATTCAGCTCTTGTATCCATTTCTGGATCAAGGCTGCGATTAAGTCTGGAACTAGGTTCTGAACTTAGCATCAATGAGCAATGAGTAGGGTCTGCTTGTTGACACATTTAAAATTCTTTTGCCTGCCATTTTATTGGAGCCTTTAACCTGTTTAAAATAAATAAGTTACTACCTCAGTTAAAACCGCAGTCGGAGAAACTTCAGATGAACCCATTGAGTGTTTATGCATTGATACTAACAGAATGTAGGACTCGATTTTAATGCCCCTTCACCCAGCAACAGGGAGTATGCATGGGTGGCAGGGGGTGGGGGCTAAAATCCTTGTAATGACAAGGTCATTCCATGTTTTCTGGCCATATATCATTTTAATGGGCACTTTCTGGCCTGTCAGTGAGGCTCTTGCTCTTGGTAAGTACAAAAGTAAGGGCCTGATGATGTTAATCAGGGCCAGTGATGTAATTCAGACCCCGACTCCTATTTTAACACTTGTTAGCTGCACCTAGTGCCTGCTTACATGTAGGAACAGGCCCAAAAGGGGATGCCTTTATGGTGTCCAGAAGAGTACGCCTTGTCCGCAAGAAATCTTTGGTTGGGAGGGAGGGGAAAGGATTGGTGTTGGGTTTTCGATCCCCTGAAGGATATCATTTACTGCCCTCTCCACTATCTCCCACCTCACCATCTCTTACCAAACTGCCAGACAGCTCGAAGGCAATTCTTGTCTGACTCTCCCTCGCTGGTCTGACGTCAGATGGAAGTCAGAACCGATCAATTTAAATCAGTCCTGGGAGGCAGTCCCAAGCCTCGTATTGGAGATTATGCTCAGCCGAAGCCCACGCTTACCCCTCACCCCCAGTAGCTAGGACTATAGAGCTCAGTTGAAAGAAACTTGGTTCAAGGTTATTTTTGAATAGCAAATATTTCATTGGAACCGTTAACACAAGGCTCTTTTGTGGTTATTAATTCCACCTTCCCCAGGCCCACGACTATGCGGTTACCTTACTTGATTTTACTGCAAGCAGACAATTCCGCAGTTTGCTTCTCTCTCCTTGTGTTAATACTATTCTTCCTGGTTAGTTCAGAAAAAAAACTGAGCTCGTCAACATTAAAAATATTTCATTTCTTTGGAATATTTCTAATGTTGTCTGGTTCAGTTTGTTTCTTTGTTTGGATCTAAAGTAACGCCAGTCCATTAAACTCTGATCTGAACAAAGTGTTCCCGGACTGACAGTATAAGGAACTAAACTGGCCGAAGCCCCTGAAAATTAAAACCCAGCTGTAAGTTACGTTTATTACAGTTGGATTCAAGATTACAAGTGAAAATGTGGCTGAGTTCCAAGTGTTTTGCTCACTTTGACTCCAATCCAATGTGAACCTAAAGAACTCAATGGATAGGCTGGGGGAATGGGCAGCATATTGGTAGATGCAGCTCAATGCAGAGTAATGTGAAGTGATTCATTTTGGTAGGAAAGATGGGGAGAGGCAATATAAAGGGTATGTTCTAAAAGGAAGTACAAGAACATGGAGACCTGGTGATAGATGTGCACAAATCATTGAAGGTAGCAGGGCAAGTTGAGGGTGTGGTTAAAAAGGCATACAACATTCTAGGCTTTATAAATGGAGGCAGAGAGTACAAAAGCAAGGAAATAATGATGAACGTTTTTAAAACTCTGGTTTAGCATCACCTGTAGTACTTTGTCCAATTCTGGGCACAGCACTTTAGGAAGGATGTGAAGGCTTAGATGGTGCAGAAAAGATTTACAAAAATTGTTCCAGTGACAAGGGATTTCAGTTATGTGGATAGATTGGAGAAACTGCGGTTGATCTCCTTAGAGAAGAGAAAATTGAGTGAGGATTTTATTGAAGTTCAAAACCATGAAGGGATTGGACAGAGTAGAAAGGGAGAAAATTCTCCCAGTGACATTAGAGTTTATAATCAGAGGACATCAATTTAAGGTGATTGGCAAAAGAACCAAAGATGACATGAAGAAGAAACTTTCTATGCAGTGAATGGTTAGGATCTGGAATGCACTGCCTGAGGGAGATGGAGGAAAATTCAACGGTGGTTTTCAGAAGGGAATTGAATTGAGGGGTTGTGGAGCAGGGGCTGGAGAGTGGGCCTAGCTGAGTTACTCTTGCAGAGAGCCAGAACAAACTCGACAGGCCATATGCCCTCCTCCTCTGCTGTAATCATTCTTAAATTCTATGAGGATTCATCATTTAGCATCAATGTATTGGCCAGTTCCAAATCATACTTGTCTTTCAACAAACAATGGCATATTAGTATAAGTGTGGTTTAGCAGTAGGCAGGGTAAACTCCCAAGCCCGAATGGATGTGCCACAGGTGCATTCAAAATTGGGCCTCAGGTGCCATTATGAAATGTAGAAGCTGGAACATATGTGACTCTTATAGGATTCAGGAAGGCCCCTTGTCCATCAGAAAATACATTGCTTTAAAATCAGCCTTGGGCGAGAATGGAGGGGAGCAGGACATGGTCAAATGTAATTCTTTCTAAAACTAATTTCCACTGGATGGGGAGGATTAAAATTTCTCTGATGATTCTGATTTCATATACCATTTTGTTCATTTACAGATACTTCTGTCCATTTACAGAAGAACAATGTAAAGCAGTAAAGCCTAGCCTAAGGACTGCGTATACTGTTCACACAGAACATGAATGGACCTACCTTGCATTAAGTTGATCTTTCTCTACACCCTAGCAATGTCTGTACCGGTATGCTTTGTCTGTATAGTGTGCAATACTGTATACTAATATATGTGACAATAATAAATCAAATCAAATTAAACAAATGGAGAGAGATGAAATAAGCATGCCTCAGTGAGTAGCACTCCCACATGTTACACTTTCATTGCAAGTCGCCAGCATTTTCATGCCTTACAGATCTTTAGAATCCTGTGGAGAGAGAACTTTGACTCCAATTAAATGTTTCAAACTAAATTTATGGTTCATTTATGTACTGGTTTGTGATAATATCAGCTGCACAGTATGTGAGTCCAAGACAGCATTGACTTTAGTTGAGGTAGAAAGAAGGTGAATGACACCGTCAGGAATACAGCTTGTCAGGATGGGAGGGTAGTGGGATGTGGGGGTGGGGGGGGGGGGGAGGGGTATTTATGTGTCTTGTCTAGAAATTAAATAGGATTAGCTACCAAGCAATAGATATATGTATATCTATCGTAAAAAAAAGTGTTTTGCAATGTAGAATGCCCTTTCTTGATGAGAAAGGATTAATAAGTTTACATAGGATAGCAGCACAGAAACAAGTCAATTTGACCATGCCCAATCCATGCTAGCATTTATGCTGTACTTGAGACTTCTCCTGTCTTTCCTCATCTAATTCCATCAGTTTAACCCTCTACTCCCTTTTCCCTCATGTCACTTGTGTCGAGACTCCCCTTAAATGCATTTAAACTACTCACTTCAGCCACTCGCTATGGTAGCCAACTCCACATTCTCACCACTCTCAGTGCCTCAGTTGGTAACACTCTGACATCTGAACCACAAAGTCCAGGATTCAACTCCGATTCCAGCAGTTGGGCACAGAAATCACGGCTGATATCAGAAATCAGATAAATCTAGATATATTACATCGACTACATTATCCCAATCAGCAAAAGATGACTAAAAAAGAGAGATTGGAGTATGAGAGAAAACTAGCAACAAATATAAAACAGACAGTAAAAGCTGCAAATATATAAAAAGGAAGAACATAGCTAAAGTAAGTATTGGTCCCTTAGATGTTGAGACTGGGGAATTAACAATGCCAGAGACTTTGAACAAGTATTTGCTATCTGTCCTCACAGTAGAAAGCACAAAAATTCCCAAGAATAGTAAACAATCAAAAGGCAAAAGGGAGAGAGGAACTTAAAACACTCATCACTAGAGAAAAAATAATAGGAAAACTAATTGGACTAAAGGTTGGCAAGTCCCCTGGACCTGATGATCTGCATCCTAGGGTTTTCAAGTAAGTGGCTGCAGAGATAGTGGATGCATTGGCTGTACTTTTCCAAAATTCCCTAGATTCTGGAAATGTCCCAGAGATTGGAAAACCTCAAATGGACACTTCTGTTCAAATATGGAGGAACACAGAAAGCAGGAAACTATAGGCCAGTTAGCCTAACGTCTGTCATAGGGAACAATGCTAGAATCCATTATTAAAGAGGTGATACTTGGGCAATTAGTAAATCACAAGGTAATCAGGCAGAGTCAACATAGTTTTGTGAAAAGAAAATTATGCTTGATAATTTTTTTAAAGAGTTCTTTGAGGACATAACAAGCAGAATGAGGACGGGACCAAAAAATGAAGTGAGTCTTTCAAAAGTCCATTGACTTTGGCAAGACTGGAAGATCCCTCTGGTGGGAGGGGCTGTAAAATTCCACCCATAGTATATTTGGATTTCCAAAAGGTATTTAATAAGGTGTCACATAAAAAGCACAAGATAAGAGCCTGTTGGGGAAACATATTATAACATATGAGCTCTTTAACTCTGAGGAAGAGTCGGGTTGGACTCGAAATGTTAACTCTTTCTCTCTCCACATAAGCTGTCAAACCTGCTGCGTTTTTCCAGCATTTTCTGTTTTTATTTCAGATTTCCAGCATCCACAGTGTTTTGCTTTTATTATAGCACAATCAGAGAATTGGCTAACTAACAAGAAACAGAGTCAGGTTAAATGGGTCATTTTCAGGTTGGCAAACTGTAATGAGTGGAGTACTGCAGGGATCAGCGCTGGGGCCTCAAATATTTATATTAGTATCTTGGATGAATTGCAGACTGTATTGTAGCCAACTTTGCTGACAGATAGGTAGGAAAACAGTTTGTGGGGAGGATACAAGAGGATATAGATCGGTCAGTGTGGACAGCAAATTGGCAGGTGGAGTAAATTGTGGGAAAATGTGAGGTTATCCAATTTGGCAGGAAGGATAGAAAAATAGGATATTATTTAAATGGATAGAGAATACAGAGTGCTGTAGAATAGAGGGATAGGGAGTCCTTGTACATGAATCTCAAAAGATTAGCATGTACAGCAAATTTGGGAGGTAAGTTGAATATTGGCCTTTATTGCAAAGAGGATGGAGTATAAAAGAAGGGATTTCCTGCTGCAGCTGTACAGGCCATTGTGGGGCACTGTGTACAGTTTTGGTCTTCTTACTTAAGGAGGGATATACTTGCATTGGAAGCAATTCAGAGAAGGTTAACTAGGCTGATTCCTAGGATGAAGGGGTTGGTTTTCTTGTGAGGAAAGGTGAGCAAGTTGGGCCTATACTCATTGGCATTTAGAAGAAAGAAAGGTGATCTTATTGAACTATATCAGATCCTGAGGGGCCTTGACAGGGTTCCCGCTGAGAGGATGCTTCCACTTGTGGAGGAAATCTAGAAATAGAGGGTACAGTTAAAAATAAGCGGTTTCCCATTTCATTCAGAGACGTGGAGGAATTTCATCTCTCAGAGGATCAGTAGTCTTTGGAATTATCTTTCACAGAGAACAGTAGAGTCTGGGCCATTGAATTTATTCAAGGCTGCGTTTGATTTTTGATTGGAAGGGCACATGGGGCCATAATAAAATCAGCCATGACCTTATCGAATGGTAGAGCAGGCTCGAGGGGCAGAATGGCCTACTAATGTTCCTATTTTTTATTACCTTACAATCTACATGATACATAAATCACCAAAAGTTAGTATGCAGGTGCAGATTAGAAAGGCAGTTGGAATATTGGTGTTTATTGCAATGGAAATTGAATATTAAAGTAGAGAGGTATTGCTACAGTAGTACAACATTTTAGTGAAACTGCTACTGGAATAATTGGTCTCTCTTAAGAAAGGATATAATTGCATTAGAAACAGTTCAGTGAAAGTTCACCCAGCTGATTCCTGTAATAAAGGGGTTAGCTAATGAGGAAATGTTGAGTAGGTTGGACATATACTCATTAATCTAGATGAATGAAAGGTGATCTTTTTGAAATATATAAGCTTCTGAGGGGACTTAACAGGGTGGATGCTGTAGGATGTATTCCTTACGGAAATAGGGGACAGCTTAGAAATTTCAGGCCTCCCTTTCAAGACTGTGATGCAGAGAATATTTTTCTCTCAGAGAATCAATCGTCTGGAATTCTCTTCCCCAGAAAGCAGTGGCGGCTCAAGGAGTTAATGATTTATTCCTGCTCCTAATTCTTGTGTTCTTCTGTACTCACTATTATCTCTTCAAAAATTCAATGGGTGAGATTTCCTCACCCGAGGTCAACAGACCTTTTGCTTCACCATCCAATTCTCCATCCTGCCATGACGATCCCTGTGGCAGGCGGGACTGGAAGAATTAGGTCAATATGTTTGGTCAAGCAAGACTTTCCCTTTTGAAATCCATGCTGAATATTCCATGTGGATTCCATTATTTTCTCCTATTCCCAATGTTAAGTTAACTGGTTTACAGTTCCCTGGATGAGTTCTATACCCTTCTTAATAATAGCTGTAACATTAGCTATCTTCCAGTCTTCTGGCACTGCACCTTTCTCTAAAACATTATTTAAATACACGTAGCAACACCCCTGCTATCTCTTCCCTAAATTCTTGTAAAATGCAGATGTAAGCCATCTTGTGCAATGGTTTTAACCCCTTTAAGTTTGATTAGTTTATTTACTAATTTGCCTTTTTAAATTTTAAATGCAGTTATCTCATTTCTAATCTCATCATTTGATGTCATGTCAATCTGGCCTGCTCCCTTGGTGAAGTCTGAAGCACACCACTATTTCTCTGTTGTTGTCTATGATATTACTCTGATGTAGCTCTATTCTTGTCTATTTCACTATTTTGTTTATGTTGCTTGATAATTTAATCCTATTGTTCTTCTTTGTCTCCTAATTGTTTTTTCTTACCTGCCTTATAATTTCTTCATATTCTCCCTTGTCATTGTCTCCCCTGTTGTCCATGTACATTAGAAATGCCTCTGTCCATATGCTCAATTTTTCCCTTACACCTTCTTCATCCATGGTGAGTCATTAGCGCAGACCTTTCTGTTGTTCTTCAGCAGATTATATTTTTACTGGACTTTATAGAATTACAGGATAATAGAATCCCCACAGTGCGGAAGAGGCCATTCGGCCCATCGAGTCTGCACCGACTCTCCAACAGAGCATCTTACCCAGGCCCTATCCTAACCTGACATGTTTACCCCATTAATTCCCCTAAACTATACATCTTGGAACACTAAGCATGGCCAATCCACCTAACCTGCACTTATTTAGACTGTGAGAGGAAACCGGAGCACCCGGAGGAAACTCACGCAGAAACAGGAAGAATGTGCAAATTCCACACAGTCATCCAGGCTGGAATTGAACCCGGGTCCCTGGAGCTGTGAGGCAGTACTGCTAACCACCGTGCCACTGTACCGCCCTTACTGAACAACATTTTAAATTGGGGTTCCCACTGCTGTTCTACATCACTGTTTGCCAATATTATTTCCATTTTATTTTCTCAAGTTCTATATACAGCCCTCAAAATCAACTTCCCTCTAATCTGTTACTCTGTCCTTCTCAACAGCGATGAGGCTATAGATCCTGACAACAGCGTGAATATATAACATTATGTTCACCATTGTCTTGCTATTCACCTACTTTCACTTGCTTTTCTGCTCTAGTTCATTCACCATTATCAGAACCAATAGTGAATCTTCCTTTTTGGGCTTTTTACATGTTGAGTTAGAAAGGAGTCTTTGTACCCATTGTAGAAATTTTAGTATTGCTGCTGTCAAAGCTTTTTGTCTTGGATTCACCAGGGAAGTTCCCAAAACTAGCAATAGCAAAGGGAACAATAATTTATACTGCATGACAAGAGAGTGCTAATTGGTTGGTAAATGGACATTAGTTGTTAGAGGCCTTTCCATAGAGAATGCACCAGGGAACAGTTAACTGTCAAAACTTTGTTCAGGCAAGTCGACTCTGATTGGTCCTGTAGACTACATCCATTAATATGATTGATCCTTTAGACTGATCGTATAGACTACAGCTGTTTATGTGATTGATCCTTTATTATGCTTGATCTCTCCACATATGGATTCTATTTATATCTTGCCAATAGCTGTACCATTTTTTTCTACTATGATTATGTTTTCCCTATTCCCATGTTTTCTAGTTGCTCCAGCGTTGGCCACCCAGTGGTGGCCTTAGAAGATGCAGTGGCAGGCCAGGAATGCCCTTTCTAACCTTATATGTTAGCCCTCATGGGACAGCAACAGCCACAGGCCCCAAGAAAGGTCTGTCATTCCTCAACTAAAAAAGAAACAGTGATCTGACAAACTAGGCGCAGGGACATAGGGACATGGGCCAGATAAATTGAGCCTAAATTGCCCAGTGAATTAATCAAATAAAGCATAAATCGTATCTGATGTAAATTACTTAGATGTGGTCGCTGCAAAAAGCATTATATATATGCAAATCTTCTTATTTTACTCAGATGCTGCTGCAATTCTGGGATGCCCTCTTTTAACTACAATATTAAACTGAAACCCTGTATGACTAACTGCTCAGGTGAACAGCAAAGTGAAGAAGCGAAGGAAGAGCTCCTTTGGGGTAACTTTGACTTTGGGTGAGAGTATGAAATGGGGATTATCTTCAATTTAGACATTTTTTCTGATTTCTGGGAGAGATGTATAAGAGGCAACAAAATCGATGTGACCCAAAATCTACTTTGTGGTGTCCTGACTCACAGTCTCCCTCCGACAACACCACCAAAATAGATCATTAGGTCACCAAAACTGGTCATTTATCTCATTTGCTATTTATGGGGTTCTGCCATGATTGGCTGATGCATGTGTCTATAAATCAACAGTGACTGCACTTCAAATCTAATTGATTGCCGAAGAACGTAGTTCTTTCTTGTTTGCAAACCCATGACACCAAGAGGTAAGTGGCAGCAACGCATAGAATGATATCAGTTGCAATTAACATCATGATGGAAATTTTATGGGGCTCTTCTTCCCCAAATAAAAGGAAGTCTTACATTTTTGATAAAGGCAATTAAATTAGATTCGCACAACTTTAACTGCTATACCTTGGAGCTCTTTCTGGTTTCCAATGATCCATGGGTTATATTCGTTTGGCAACAGTGACATTCCGTTATGGATGACTGAGCTGCTAACTTAGGAACTTTGCCCATCTGAGATGCACAGGACCCTGGATTGTCTGACTTTGTTGGCAGCATTTCATCTGGGTTGAATCGGTCACTCTTCTTCCATCTTCTGACCTATCCAAAGAAAAAAGTAACAATTTAATGGCTGATTGCAAGGCCACCAAACTGAGCTTCAGTTGACTTCAGCCCAAAGAACAAACAAGGATAAATAATTACACCAGGCTCAGATAGTTCAACATCTTGCAGGAGAACACGATGGGTTCCCACATGACCTCCTGCAAACTAGGTATTGCAAGGCAAAGTGAATCACTAATTTTGGGTGTGCTAACTTCTATATGACATGGAGTTATGCTTGGGAACACCAGCACTTAAAAGTTACCTTCCAAGTCACACACCGTCCTAACTTGTAACTATACATTTTTTCATTAATTTATGGGGTGTTTGTGTCACTGACTAGGCCATCATTTGTTGCCCATTCCTAAATGCCCTTGAGAATGTGGTGGTGGGCTGCCTTCTTAAACTGCTGCTGTCCATGTGGTGTAAATATACCCTCAGTGCTGTTAGGAAGGGAGTTCCTCCACTGTCGCTGGGTCAAAGTCCTGGAGCACCCATCCTAATGGCACTGTGGTAGTGGAAGGGTCTTTTTCCGGCTGGAGGCCTGTGACGAGTGGTGTTCCGCTGGGCTCTGTATTGGGACCTCTGCTCTTTGTGATTTATATAAACGATCTGGAAGAAGGTGTAACTGGGGTGATCAGTAAGTTTGCGGACGACACGAAAATGGCTGGACTTGCAGATAGTGAGGAACATTGTCAGAGGCTACAGAAGGATATAGATAGGCTGGAAATTTGGGCAAAGAAATGGCAGATGGGGTTCAATCCAAATAAATGCGAAGTGATGCATTTTGGTAGAATTAACGTAGGGGGGAGCGATACGATAAATGGCAGAACCATAAAGGGTGTAGATACGCAGAGGGACCTGGGTGTGCAAGTCCACAGATCCTTGAAGGTGACGTCACAGGTGGAGAAGGTAGTGAATAAGGCATACGGCACGCTTGCCTTTATAGGACGGGGCATAGAGTATAAAAGTTGGGGTCTGATGTTGCAGTTGTATAAAACGTTGGTTCGGCTGCATTTGGAATACTGCACCCAGTTCTGGTCGCCACACTACCAGAAGGACGTGGAGGCTTTAGAGAGAGTGCAGAGGAGGTTTACCAGGATGTTGCCTGGTATGGAAGGGCTTAGTTATGAGGAGAGATTGGGTAAACTGGGGTTGTTCTCACTGGAAAGACGGGGGATGAGGGGTGACCTAATAGAGGTGTATAAAATTATGAAAGGCATAGATAGGGTGAACGGTGGAAAGCTTTTTCCCAGGTCGGTGGTGACGTTCACAAGGGGTCACAGGTTCAAGGTGAGGGGGCGGGGGGGAGGTTTAACACGGATATCAGAAGGACGTATTTTACACAGAGGGTGGTGGGGGCCTGGAATGCGCTGCCGGGCAAGGTGGTGGAGGCGGACACACTGGGAACGTTTAAGACTTATCTAGATAGCCACATGAACAGAGTGGGAATGGAGGGATACAAAAGAATGGTCTAGTTTGGACCAGGGAGCAGCGCGGGCTTGGAGGGCCGAAGGGCTGTTCCTGTGCTGTATTGTTCTTTGTTCTTTGTTCTTATTTACACCACATGGACTGCAGCAGTTCAAAAAGGCATCGCACCACCATCTTCTCTCGGATAATTAGAGGTGGGCAGTAAATTGTTAAAAAGGGATCTGAGAGCATTAGGCTGGTTGTTAGTACGAAAAGTCCCTATGGTTTTGATGCATTGATAGAAATCCTGAGATTGGGGAGACTTACAAAAGAAGTCCTTTGGTCAGATTTTGAGGATTCAGGGCTTTTAGAAATGGGTGGCAGGATCAGACGCTGATGGCCAATCCCCATTTCCAGCTGATACAGTTTCGATCAGTGGGCAAAATGAGGCGAATTGTGAATCTCACAGGCATGATATACACAAACACACATTTGAAAATAATGCTAACTTTAAATAGATCCCATTTTCGCTGTTCCAAGGGTCTTCGTCCACAGTGTGGGGAGTCATGAATTTGTAAAGGAGACATGATCTTGAAAGGTGGATAATATCTGCTGAAGTGTCATTGAAACTCCCAACACTTTAAAGATGAAAAACTAGATGCAGCTGTCAGAGTAAAAAAAACATGCTGTGGAAGTACATTGATTGGCAGGCCATTCAATGTAATTTAGCATCTGTTCCTGTAGTTTCTATAGACCTGACAACCTCAGTCATTTCAGAGAAGCCAATTCTCAGTACTTGGCTGAGTTTCAAAATGTCCAAATCCACTTATCTCAGCGGGGGTACTGAGTTTACATTTTGATTGACAATTTTAAGAGGCTATGAAACAATTATAGAAATTTGTTTGTCTTGATAACAGATTGACCACTTGAGTGGACTTCAACTCTTTGGATGGCTTTCATGAAAGAGGTTTTTGTTGTGTATCGGTGTGTATGAGTGAAAGCTGCATTAGATTGTTTGAAGTTTTATTTTTCAACTATGATTCCCAAGGTCTGCTCATAGTGGATACTGGGTGAGGAACAATAGAGGGGGCGTGTAGTATGAGGTGGCATGGAGGTTTGAAGTGGCATGGGGGTGTGTTGCTAGCACAATGGAGGCATGGGGTGGGTGTGAGTATGAGGGCTGAGAATTATAGGGCTGAATAGCCTCTTATCAAACAGGGCCGAAGTCTCAGGCAGGCTTTTTTAACCGCTTGCCTTGGCATTTGCCTGCCTCTGCACTGCCTTTGGAAGCAGCAGACTCAATTCAATCCAGCCTCTGCTGCTCCAGTGTAAAAGTTACATGTGTTGGGACACTTTATATTTCTTCAGTGTGCCAAGTCGGGAAATCTGCCAAGTGGATTGTCTCAAATGCCTTTTTCTGCTTGCAGTGAAGTTTTGACAGTTTTTTTTCCAGGCTGTCAAAGCATGGCTGAAATGTGAAACTAAACTTTTTTATTAAAAAGTACTAATGGAGTAGATTTTCCTGTTAATGTTATAGCTGAGCTTTTGGATTGCGTGGGTGCAGGACAGAGTGCAGAAGCAGACAGAACAAAGAGAACAAAGAAAATTACAGCATAGAAACAGGACCTTCGGCCCTCCAAGCCTGCACCGATCATGCTGCCTGACTGAACTAAAACCCCCCCACCCTTCTGGGGACCATATCCCTCTATTCCCATCCTATTCATGTATTTGTCAAGACGCCCTTTAAAAGTCGCTATTGTATCCGCTTCCACTACCTCCCCCAGCAGCGAGTTCCAGGCACCCTCCACCTCTTTGTAAAAAACTTGCCTCGTACATCTCCTTTAAACCTTGTCCTTCGCACCTGAAGCCAATGCCCCCTAGTAATTGACTCTTCCACCCTGGGAAAAAGCTTCCGGCTATCCACTCTGTCCATGCCCCTCATAATCTTGTAGACTTCTATCAGGTCGCCCCTCAACCTTCGTCGTTCCGGTGAGAAAAAACCAAGTTTCTCCAACCTCTCCTCATAGCTAATGCCCTCCATACCAGGCAACATCCTGGTAAATCTTTTCTGTACCCTCTCCAAAGCCTCTGGAGTGCACACTGACAAAATAACCTGCTGGTAGATGAATGTCTGCCTGATTTCCTTCATCCAGCTTTGCTTAGATGATCCACTATGCCCCGGTACAATGACAAGAAAATGTACCACATAACATCAGCACGCTCAACATAACAACGTAGTTTAAAATCCCAAGCTGAGAAATGCTCCTATACAATAACACATTCTTGTGAAAGTAAGGTGAATACAGCTGCTCAAAAGTATAGGTTCAGCATATTATGGCCAGGAATTCCATCCAAACTTCTTTTGCTCCCAGCAACAACTTAGCTGGAGGTGCGACAAGAATCCCCTGTATACAGGTAAACAGAGTCCCACTGGATGTTCAGCGAAGTTATAGCAGTTTGAACAGCTATGAGGAAACTTTATGCCTCTGTTCCTCTTCCCATGGAATCATAGAATGTTCTAGCACAAAAGGAAGTTCGGCCCACCCCTACTGTGCCAGCTCTCTGAAAGAGCTAGCTGCTTATTCCCAATGCCCTGTGCATTCCACAAAGCTCTGGGATTTCATTTACACTTTTAAAATATTGTACACCGCTTTTTTAACAAATGACTTTGGATTGGATTCTGCTTTCAACATTGGTCCTGATTTCTATGGACTGAATTTTATGCTCCACCACTCCCCCATCCACCAACCTCCCTCCCGCTCAATGTCAGGGATGGCACTGCAGTACCACTTCCAGCCACTGTAGTGCTGTGCCTGGATGGACTGGAGAGCTGTCAGCCAATCTGATTTGCCCGTTAGCTCTCCAAGACGAGACTTCCATCCAAGTATGGAAAGATGTCTCGCCTGCTGCCAATCAATTGAGGGTATCAGTGCCAGGTGCCAGCAGGCAGTGCAGTGTTGGCAAGACAAGGCATGTGACCTGAAGGGAGGCTGAATGGGGGATTATGAGGGGGGAGGGGAGCCAAAGGGGAGTCTGAATTGGGGGGGGGGAGGCGGAGTTGGGGTATCCCTCATGTCTGCGTGGTGTGTGTGTGTATGTGCACGGGCGGGGGGTGGGGTGCTGGTGGTCACCCAGTATTTGTGGGTGAGGGGTGGATGCTCCTCTTAGATGAGTGGTCTCCCCTGGTCAGTATGGGGGGCGCCACTTAACTTTTTGAGGGGAGAGGGGGCCTGTCTCCGAGCATGGAGATCATGTCGCCATTTAAAAATGGCAGCCGGTCTCAGAACAGCGGAGCTACCGAGCGGGTTGCTCAACATGGGCTCATCTGCTTCCTTCAGGAGGGTAACTCCCACCTGACAGACACTGCCAGCGCCAGTGGGAAACACTCCTGTTTTCTTGCCGATGTGGGCGCTTAGCCTCAAAACAGGAGATCAGGTGTTTCTTCTCAGAGAGCTGATTTAATTTGATTTATTATTGTCATATGTATTAACATACAGTGAAAAGTATTGTTTTCTTGCGCGCCACACAGACAAAACATACCGTTCATATAGAAGGGAACGAGAGAGTGAAGAATGTAGTGTTACAGTCATAGCTAGGGTGTAGAGAAAGATCAACTTAATGCAAGGTAAGTCCATTCAAGAGTCTGACAGCAGCAGGGAAGAAGCTGTTCTTGAGTCGGTTGGTATGTGACCTCAGACATTTGTATCTTTTTCCCGAAGGAAGAAGGTGAAAGAGAGAATGTCCGTGGTGCATGGGGTCCTTAATTATGCTGGCTGCTTTGCTGAGGCAGTGGGAAGTGTAGACAGAGTCAATGGATTGGAGGCTGGTTTGCATGATGGATTGGGCTACATTCACGACCTTTTGTAGATCCTTGCGGTCTTGTGCAGAGCAGGAGCCAGACCAAGCTGTGATACAAGCAGAAAGAATGCTTTCTATGATGCATCTGTAAAAGTTGGTGAGAGTCGTAGCTGACATGCCAAATTTCCTTAGTCTTCTGAGAAAGTAGAGGCGTTGGTGGGCTTTCCTGACTATAGTGTCGACATAGGGGGACCAGGACAGGTTGTTGGTGATCTGGACACCTAAAAACCTGAAGCTCTTGACCCTTTCTACTTCGTCCCCATTGATGTAGACAGGGGTATGTTCTCCTTTACACTTCCTGAAGTCAATGACAATCTCCTTCGTTTTGTTGCCATTGAGGGAGAGGTTATTGTTGCCACACCAGTTCACCAGATTCTCTATCTCATTCCTGTACTCTGTCTCGTCATTGTTTGAGATCCGACTCACTACGGTGGTGTCGTCAGCAAACTTGAAAATCGAATTGGAGGCGAATTTGGCTGCACAGTCATAGGTGTATAAGGAGTATAGTAGAGGGCTGAGAACACAGCCTTGTGGGGCACCGGTGTTGAGGATGATCATGGAGTAGGTGTTGTTGCCTATCCTCACTGATTGTGGTCTGTGAGTTAGGGAGTTCAGGATCCAGTCGCAGAGGGGGGTGCAGAGGCCCAGGCCATGGAGTTTGGAGATGAGTTTCGTGGGAATAATAGTGTTGAAGGCTGAGCTGTAGTCAATAAATAGGAGTCTGGCATAGGTGTCCTTGTTACAATTCCTGTCCTCTCTCTCTGATGTGGAGATGCTGGTGTTGGACTGGGGTAAGCACAGTAAGAAGTCTCACAATACCAGGTTAACATCTAACAGGTTTATTTGGTAGCACAAGCTTTTGGAGTGTCACTCACCTGAAGAAGGAGTGGCACTCTGAACGCTTGTGCTACCAAATAAACCTGTTGGACTTTAACCTGGTGTTGTGAGACTTCTTACTGTGCTCTCTCTCTGGCCCACACTGACCTCGACCCTCTGTACTTATGTCATTTGACCACTGTCACTAGGCAACAGTAATGTTTTTTGTCTACCATAGTTCCACAGTCACTCAACTTTTGACCCTTTTTAACTCTTCTCTTTAACTTTAGGTGTTGTGATTCTTGACTTTCCACCACTGTGCTGAAGGGAATGGGTCAGGTGATCCTGGGTGTAGGGTGATCTGCCTGGGGATGACGCCCCCCCCCCCACCCCCCCCCACCCCCCCCCCCCCCCCCCCACCCCCCCCACACCGGGGAGGGCAGTTGTAGTTTGGAATGCGGAGCAAGAAAGGCGTGCTATGAATACCTGTGTTCCCCGACATCTGTCTGTGGAGTGAGTTCTTAGGGATACAAAATGCCCGCAGCAGCAGGAAAGTGGCAGGTATGCCACCCCTTGCCTTCCCACCTGATTTTCCGATCCCTTGCCTCCCAACCCATTCCTTGTGATCCTATAAGATCCTAGCTTCCGTCATTCTGTCTGTTATCAGTTGTTTTTCTTTCACTATCTCTCCATGTGTACCTTGATATCTTTTTCCTGCAGTACTGTCAATTTGAAATGAATTTTGACAGCCTAATCTTGTGTGCCTCTGTATGTCTGTGGCAGTCATACAAATGATAGAAAATGGCTACCATAGTACCAGTGAGTAGAACAGCTAATGGCGAAAGTGTGTAAGTTATTGGGGCTCATCTTTTTCTGCCAGGATGATTTCCAGTAAGAAAGGGATTCTGCAAACATGGAAATATTCCATTATTAACCCATCCCCAATTTTTGAGGATGTGACTAAACACATTGATGAAGAAAGAGCAGTAGATGTAGTATATATAGACTTCAGCAAGGCATTTGATAAGGTGCCCCATGCAAGGCTTATTGAGAAAGTGAGGGGGCATGGGATCCAAGGGGACATTGCTTTGTGGATCCAGAACTGGCTTGCCCACAGAAGGCAAAGAGTGGTTATAGATGGGTCATATTCTGCATGGAGGTCGGTCACCATTTTATAAATGACCTGGATGAGGAAGCGGAGGGATGGGTTGGTAAGTTTGCTGATGACACAAAGGTTGGAGGTGTTGTGGATAGTGTAGAGGGATGTCAGAAGTTGCAGCGAGACATTGATAGGATGCAAGACTGGGTGGAGAAGTGACAGATGGAGTTCAACACAGATAAGTGTGAGGTGGTTCATTTTGGCAGGTCAAAGAGGATGGCGGGATATAATATTAATGGTAGGACTCTTGGCAGTGTGGACGATCAGAAGGATCTTGGGGTCCGAGTTCATAGGACGCTCAAAGCAGCTGTGCAGGTTGAGGCTGTGGTTAAGAAGGCGTATGGTGTACTGGCCTTCATCAATTGAGGAATTGAGTTTAGGAGTCGTGAGATAATGTTGCAGCTATATAGGACCCTGGTCAGATCCCACTTGGAGTACTGTGCTCAGTTCTGGTCGCCTCATTACAGGAAGGATGTGGAAGCCATAGAAAGGGTGCAGAGGAGATTTACAAGGATGTTGCCTGGTTTGAGGAGCATGCCTTATGAGGATAGGTTGAGTGAGCTCGGCCTTTTCTCCTTGGAGAGATGAAGGATGAGGGGTAACCTGATAGAGGTGTATAAGATGTTGAGAGGTATTGATCGATTGGACAGTCAGAGGCTTTTTCCTCGGGCTGAAATGGTTGCCACAAGAGGACACAGGTTTAAGATGCTGGGGAGTAGGTACAGAGGAGATGTCAGGGTTAAGTTTTTCACTAGAGGGTGGTGGGTGCGTGGAATGGGCTGCCAGCAATGGTGGTGGAGGCGGATTCGATAGGGTCTTTTAAGAGACTTTTAGATAAGTACATGGAACTTAGTAAGATAGAGGGTTATAGGTAAGCTTAGTAATCGCTAAGGTAGGGACATGTTCGGCACAACTTTGTGTGCTGAAGGGCCTGTATTGTGCTGTAGTTTTTCTATGTTTCTATGTTTCTAAAAAGTCACCTGCTACTTTGGAAAGCACTTTACAATAATGTGATAAAGGGCTGTTAAAAGGTCAGTTCATCAAGTCATAAAAGCCAATGGTGCTGAATCAACAGAGTATGAAACCTATGCTGAACGCATTTATCTTTATAACACATTTTGTTGCTGCTGCTGTAATCTTTGGCAGAAGACAGGGTAAAAAGAATGAACAAAAGCTTTGAACTCTCGGGTTTGAGTGTCATTGTCTCAGTTCTACATAGCTATACAATGTTTAGAGCACAGAAGCAGGCTATTCAGGTCTAGGCTGCTGCTTATGCTCCATGCACACCTCTGCCCACTAACCCTATCAACACACTCATTCCACTCTATGTTTAATGTCTCCTTAAATACATCTAAGCTATTCCCTTCAACTACTCTCTGTGGTAGTGTATTCCAAGAGGTTAAAGATGTTAGTCTGAGTCTGGTGGGCAGTTGGCTAATGGGATGTAAATGTGGTCCAGATGTTAAAACAGTCTAGGCCTTAAACTGGAACCACTGGCATGGTAGCACAGTGGTTAGCACTGCTGCTTCACAGCTCAGGGACCTGGGTTCGATTCCGGGCTTGGGTCACTGTCTGTGTGGAGTTTGCATATTCTCCTCGTGTTTGTGTGGGTTTCCTCCGGGTGCTCCGGTTTCCTCCCACAGTCCAAAGATGTGTGGGTTAGATTGATTGGCCATGCTAAAAATTGCCCCTTAGAGTCCTGAGATGCATAGGTTAGAGGGATTAGTGGGTAAATATGTAGGGATATGGGGGAAGGGCCTGGGTGAGATTGTGGTCAGTGCAGACTCGATGGGCCAAATGGCCTCTTTCTGCACTGTAGGGTTTCTATGTTTCACTGGGGGAGGGGCTGACAATCACCCTCCCCTCCCCTGAAACCTACCCAGAATCTACTTTCAGTTAAAATTTCAATAATGAGGCAACGGTGTTCAAAAATATCCTTTCCAAACCTGCAGATCCACATAATTATCACAGAATAAATCAGGAAATAAGACATGTACTTGGAAATAGGACTGTTGTTTGGACTAAAAGGCCTGGATTGAGAGGGCTGGGGTGTTGTCTGCAATCTTGGCCCAGCTGAGACACCCCATGGCATTGCAATAACTCTGAGGTCTCTGTTGCTCAGGATCTGTACCAAACACAGTGATATGCCATGGTTACTAAAAATAATCAGCAGAACTTGTTACCACAAAAGTTAATTGTGCAACAGACAATAGAAATGCGAGGGCACATTCCACACTTTCACTTCACAGTACGCCCTTTCTAAACCTGGCACCGATGGAGCAAAGATCAGAGAAACAGGGAAGCAAGAAGCATGGCATTACCAAGAGCTATACTATCAAACTCCATAAATCTTCTCAAGAGCTAATCCTGCCAGAGTTGACACACTATTATGGAATGAAAGATGCTTACCTAGCACCTGTATCACATAATCTGCAGATTCAAAGAGCAGTCAGTTTTGTAACTGGATTGCTATTAATCCAGAGGGCTGGGCTAAGTGATCCATGGGCATGTGTACGGATTCTTCAGTGGCAGCTGCAGGATTTAAATATCTTTAATGAAATAAAATCTGGAATCAAAAAGGTAACACCAGTAATAGCGGCCATGGAATACCAGATTATCATTAAAAAGCATTTGATTCTCTAATGGCCTTTCGGGAAGGACTTTGTTTGCCTGGCCTATGTATTTTTTTAATGATTTCATGGGATGTACATGTCACTGACAAGGCTGACATTTGATGCCATCATTAATTGCCCTTGGACTGAATGGCTTGACAGGTAGGAGTCAGCCATATTGGAGTCACACGTGGCCAGCAGATATTCTTCCCTGAAGGACATTACTGAACGTGGTGGGTTTTTACACCAATCGACAGCGGTTGTCCCATTACGGAGACTCGCTTTCAATTCCAGACTTTAGGAATTGAATTTAAATTCCACCAGCTGCCATATAGGATTTGAACTCAAGTCCCTAGAGCATTAGTCTGGGTTTTTGGATTATCCATGTAGTGACATTATCACTAGACCACCATCTCCTAATATGTGACTAAAACCAATGTGGTTAAGCCTTCTGAATTGCAAAGAAGAAACAGTAAAAAGTCTCACAACACCAGGTTAAAGCCCAACAGGTTTATATCAGGTGAGTGATGAAGGAGTGGCGCTCCGAAAGCTCGTGCTACCAAACAAACCTGTTGGACTTTAACCTGGTGTTGTGAGACTTCTTACTGTGCCCATCCCAGTCCAACGCCGGCACCTCCACATTATGGCAAAGAAAAAATAAAGACCTTGCCAATGACACCCAGAGAATACATAAAGGGCAGTTCCACCAATACCCCAAATATACCTTGAGTGCCATTTCTGCAATGGTGTACTGTGCTGACTCACTGCGTGTCTGACTACTATGTGCACAGTAAGAGTTTTAACAACACCAGGTTAAAGTCCAACAGGTTTATTTGGTGGCAAATACCATTAGCTTTCGGAGCGCTGCTCCTTCGTCAGATGAAGTGGATATCTGCTCTCAAGCAGGGCACAGAGACACAAAATCAAGTTACAGAATACTGATTAGAATGCGAATCCCTACAACCAACCAGATCTTAAAGATACAGACAATGTGAGTGGACAATGTGCACACACAGAGAAATCTTTCAAATCACTCAAAATCAACGTTAGAAGTTCCAAAAGATGTATCACAACGTTCTTCGGTCCTTAATTTCTCAAACGAAATGTAGAAAAACATTTCCATTGCACCTTTCGGTTGTTGCCCTTCCCATATGCATTCACTTAATTGAATCAATTTTATTTACACCTCCCCAACAGAACAGAGAGGGCAGCAGAGAGGCAGCTCGACAATATACTACAGGAGGTCCTGGGAAAGAGGGGGATGGCTAGGGCGGCCAAGTCCCACTTTTTACTTACAAGTCCCCGAGGAACACTTCTGACCAAATTGACTCTAAGGCACCCACCTGCCTGCGGCAAGTGCTTCAAACCTCTCCAGAAATCCACGGGTTAAGTTGCCAGAAAGCGGGAGTGCAATACAAATAGAGAGCAAAGTATGCTACCAATATTTTAACACCTGATATACCCCATTCTTGTGAGGTAATAAAATAAGGTTTTTGAGCATTTTGCTCAGGTGAAGCAAGGTGAGGTGCTGATCACTTCTTTTGAAAGGTTGTTGGAAATGGAGAAGGATCAAGGAAAGCAGGTGGCAACTGTGGGTTGTGATGATGCTCTGTTTAGAAGCATATAATGCATAGAATCCCTACAGTACAGAAAGAAGCCATCTGGCCCATCCAGTCTGCACCGACTCTCCAAAAGAGCATTCCAGGCGGTTCCTCCCCTCCACCCGATCTCTGGAAACCCAAGTATTTATCATGACCAATCCACCTAACCTACACATCTTTGGACACTAAGGGGCAATTTAACATGGCCAATCCACCTAACCTGCACATCCATGGAGTGTGGGAGAAAACTGGAGCACCCTGATGAAACCTACACAGACACAGGAGAGGGTACAAACTCCACACAGACTGTCACCCAAGGCAGGAATTGAACTCGGCTCCCTGGTGCTGTGAGGCAGATATAGTTCCAAGTCAGGATGATGTGTGGCTTGGAAGAGAATATGCAGCTGGTGGTTTTCCTATGAGTCTGCTGCCCTTGTCTTTCTGGGTGGTAGAGATTGTGGGTTTGGAAGGTGCTTTTGAAGGAGCCTTGGTGGAGTTGGTGCAGTTCACCTTGAAGATGGTACACACTGTGCCATCCATACTGTCTTCTCATTTTGTTGTACCCTGCATTAATTGTCAGAAAACCCTATCACGAAACAATCAAGTTATTTATTTTCAACAGTTTTATGGGTGAAAAGGTGAAATAGTACAAATGACGGAAAATGTGACAATAGGCCCACTTTGCAGATAGTGGAGAAGGCACTCGATGTCAACAATTCCAGAATTCCTGTAAAAAGTCCACACAGGTCTTCCTTGAATTTGAAAAAAGTAAACAGGTAGCTTTTGACCATTGGCTCCAAGCTCAAAAGATAGACTGCATCTATAAAGGCCTCTGAGAAATAGAAAGTTTAAAAACTGTCTCCCATACAACCTCAACTCACGTAAGGGAACAAAAGATTCCCAAAGTCAAAGATGCAGCTATCATGGCTGATGACAATGATATAATCCATAAATATCTAAATTGAAACTAATGTGATCCTTACTCTGCAGTGTTGCCCTTAAAGGGACAAGCAGTACACTCACCCAATTGGAAAAGGTAGTTGCAGCAGAAATTGCCCAGTTACCATTGAGCCAGAATGTCCCAAAGGACATGAGGCGAACTAACAAACATCCCATCCCCAAGCTAATAGAAAAGGGGAGATCAATTCCTCTTAAATTAAATCATACTTGTGAAAACTATGAGGGAAGTTGAAGTACAGCTATCACAGGATTAACCCACAAAGTCCTCAAAGAGTCAGGTTCAGAACCCAAACTCATCTGAACCCAGCAGTTCAATTTCCCAGGCAAATGGCAATAGGATGCCCAAGGAGAACCCAGAGGTGTCGGGAATCTGTAAACCCTACACCAATATCCTAGAAAGATGAATCATTGGGGGGGAACCAGGCTCCAACATATCAGACTCAGCAATTCTGAAATAAAACATAAGTGCCAGGAAAGGCCCACAGCTCTGGCAGCATCTGTGGAAAGGGAAAGAGAGTTAATCTTTTGAGTCCAACGTGACTCTTCTTCGGAATGGCTTGATTGTGAAAGCAGTCATGAAGGGGTTAAAAGCTTTACCGATCTCCTAGCCAGTCAGAATAATTCACATAATACAAGCCTTCAAGAGAAGGGCAATCTGATGAAACCCAACCTCACCTCAGTAGCCCGCATGGCTTCTGAACTGTTCTCAAATACTAACTGCATTAAAAATCACGTGTCAGTAAAGTCACCATTTGTGAAATTTAGTGTACTGGTATTAATAAACCCTTACCAGATAAAACATTACTGGAATTTTAAGAAAAGTGAATGCAATAGAGAAACTGCAGTAGCATCAAATATCACCAAGCTCCTCAGAGCATTCCAGTTGATCGACTTTTCACCACTTCTCAAGGGGGAGGTGATGGTATTATCCCTGGACTATTAATTCAGAAACTCAGCTAATGTTCTGGGGACCCGGGTTCAAATCCTGCCACGCCAGATGGTGGAATTTGAATTCAATAATTCAGCCTGGAATTAAAAACCTACTGATGACTGTAAAACCACTGTCGATTGTCAGAAAAACCCATCTGGTTCACTAATGTCTTTTAGGAAAGGAAATCTGCCTACATGTGACTCCAGAGCCACAACAATGTGGTTGACTCTCAACTGCCCCTAGGGCAACAAGGGATGTGCAATAAATGTTGGCCAACCAGATACGCCCATGTCCCATGAATGAATAAAAATAATAACTGTGTGAAAATCCAAGTGTGAATGATGGAGTGAATATGTGCATTTTTCTTTTGCTTTGCAAGTAAATTCATGTAAAAATATAATAGAATGTCATTTATTCTTTATGAGGGGGTGGGGAGTGAGGTATAGATCAAGGTGATCAATTCTCATGGAGAAAATTAAGGGGCAGCTGCCCTGGGGATCTGTACAAGTTGTGCGGGAGAGGGAATGGGTGAGTGGGGAGGTGGACAGCGGCGGTGGGGGTGGGGGCCTCACAGAGTTGTAGGAAATAAAGTTAATTTCCTTGTTTTTAAATACACGATAGCTTGCTGCTGGGTTATTAAAATTGAGTAAATCACTCTAAAGGCAAGACAACACATATATCTACATGCAAACATATTGATCATGAATAATGAAAAGGAAAAACATAATTGTCTGTGACTTCTGTCTATTGCAACCTGTTTCTGGGATGCAAGTAATCCTGTGTTATAGCTTCACCAGGCTAAAACCTCAGTTTCTGGTATGCCTGGTGCTGCTCCTGGAATACCCTCTTGCACTCCTCATTGAACTAGTGTTGACGCCCTAGCTTGAATAAATGTTAGGGTGGGGGATATGCCTGAGGTTACGCATGGTGGTTGTATACAATTCTGTTGCTGTTGATGACCCAGAGCACCTCATGGATGCTCTGTTTTGAGTTGCTATATTTGTTCTAAATCTATCCTATTTAGCACAGTGGTAGTGCCACACAACTTTTTATTAATGTAGAAAGTTATGCACAAATTACTTTTTAAAAGTTTTTTTTTACATATCTAGCTGTCACTATAGGGTTCATTGGTTCCATGAAGTGTACAGTGGAACAATGGACATGGAAATGCCATAGCTTGCCATTTGAGGTATGAGGAACCATGGGGTGGGTGGAAGGCCATATCCTGGCATTGGAGGCATGAGTGCTCATAGCAGGTGGGTGGAGGGCATGAGGTGGCATGGATGGGCATGGGGAGTTTTTAGAGGGTGAGTGGATGTGACCAGTGAGAGCTGGGAGGCCTTTGTGTTTTATTATAACTGGGACAAAGTATCACTGCACCAAGGTAGCCCTTTTAAATAGCCTGCCTCTGCACCCGGAAGACCTTTTGCCTGCCTCCAGACATTTCCCAGGTTGACTGGTCCAACTCCAGCCCACACCTGCCCCGCCGCCCCCCCGCCCCCCCCCCCCCTCACCCCACCCCCTTGCCTCAACCCCCTGCCACCACTGGGCCAAACTGGGAGCTTTGCTGATTCCTGCTACCTGCCTCAAGGATGAAAATTCAGGCCTAAATTGTTCCTTCTCCCCCTCTATAGCTAACCTAAACCTTGTTAGTTTCCACGTGCTACAGTCAGAAAAGGGAGGTGGAGACTTGCTACTGCAGATTGTCACCCCATTATGTTGCCTTGGAATGTATGTGGCTTCCCTAGTGAGATGGACCAGGGTGTCAGCTAACACAGGCAAAAAGCTGGAATAGTGATGAAAATGAGGTGGAGGAAGATGCACTCACTTCTCCTACTTCATTTTCCTCTCAATCTACAAAGAACAAAGAACAATACAGCACAGGAACAGGCCCTTCGGCCCTCCAAGCCCGCGCCGCTCCCCGGTCCAGGATTGAATCCTGAATCCAGGATCCCCGCCCAATTTTCCAGCCTATCTACATACAATCTGATGGAAGGAAGCCCACATTAAGTGTCACCTCAATAGGCTGGCATTAGGCTTGTCTCAGGACCCTCTCAGGGAGGCCAAAGAAGGGAAAGCCCTACATTGCATTATATCTTCTCCATGGATCTTCAGGTCCGGTGGTATCCGGGCTCCTGTTTTCCAACTGCAATCAGATGGCCCAACTTAAGAGGCGGCACGGTGGCGCAGTGGATGGCACTGCTACCTCACAGCGCCAGCGACCCAGGTTCGATTCCCTCCTTGAGTCACTGTCTGTGCAGAGTCTGCACGTTCTCCCTGTGTCTGCATGGGTTTCCTCCAGGTGCTCTGGTTTCCTCCCACAGTCCGAAAGACCTGGTTGGTTAGGTGCATTGGCCATGCTAAATTCTCCCTCAGTGTGTGGCGACTAGGGGATTTTCACAGTAACTTCACTGCAGTGTTAATGTAAGCCTACTTATGACTAATAAACAAACAAACTTAAAATCCATCAACTGCAGGCCTCTGTATTCCAAGCTTCATTTCTTGAAACAAGACACAAATAGACCATTAAACTTCTTGTCTCTCTCGCCTGATGAAGTACATTACAATTCAGGAGGTTAAAATGGTATCAGTTTATGATCTGAACTGGATATGTCTTTTTCCATGTGTACCCACATGTCCCTCTAATTATTTGGAAGTGGGCTAAGAAAACAGTCAAACAAGGTGATCTGTGAATTGTGAAGCTGCTGTATTTCACAGCAAGTGAATATACAGATCAAGAGTTACGATTGGACTCACCTAATTCAATGAGTGCAAGAATACAAAATAGCAAAGCTACAATGCTTCATCATATTAGTGATCTACCGTGCTTGTGTTACAACTCTCAACTATCTCCCTACATTCTTTTCCTGTGTCTTGTAAAAGTGAACTGTAACTGCTTCTGTTTATAAACATTTGCAGTCAAAGCAAGACTTAGCTGCCTACTTGGATCTCTCCCCCCGCGTCTTTTATTTCCCCCCTGTGTTCTCAGGCTGCTGGGATGACTTACATTGCAACCCCAATACCTGCCTGAGTTTTTAAGATCAAGTATTTCCCAGTACAGTGATGTATGAGGCGTTTATTGATTACCAAGTCAAAACAGCAACAAACAGCTCAGCCTGTTCCTACTTTCAAATGCATCCAAATAATTTGACCTGTATTCTGAGCAGTCAATGGGCACGCACCCAAGCTGATTTGATTATATTGCTACACAGTGATGCAATCAAGGTAATGGATGACAAAGCCACTAGAGTCAATGGATTTGATCGGGTTTGTTTTAACCCAAGACTTCTCTGTTACTCTGTTCTAGTCACCAGCTTTTTCAAATCTGAATCAAACATTTGGAATGAGGCAGGAGTTAGGAGTTCAAGGGGGTGGCACAGTGGCTAGCACTGCTGCCTCACAGTGCCAGGAATCCAGGTTCGATTCCCGGCTTGGGTGTCTGTCTGTGTGGAGTCTTCACGTTCTCCCCATGTCTGCGTGGGTTTCCTCCGGGTGCTCCGGTTTCCTCCCAAGATCAACTGCAGGCCTCTGTAGTCCAAAGATGTGCAGGTTGGGGAATTGGCCATGCTAAAATTGCCCCCTAGTGTCAGGGGGCACTAGCTAGGGCAAATGCCTGGGGTTATGGAGATAGGACCTGGGTAGGATTGTTGTTGGTGCAGACTTGATGGGCTGAATGGCCTCCTTCTGCACTGTAGGATTCTATGGAGAGGCAGTGACACGATATTGGGTTGCTTCTGGCCACATCCATTCCTGAAAGAGTAGATCTCAGCAAAAGCTTGTTTCAAACTGTTAAACTGTGTCACCCAGCAGATGCTTTACCTGCGGCAGGGTGAACTCGGGTAATGCAACTTGCTCCTGTTTGCACATAAGGCTAATAACATTGCCAGCTCGATGATAAAAATATGTGGATGATGTTACAAAGGAAAGAAGAGGCTTATGGTTTCACTGCCCAGTAAACACAGGAAACTTCCAGCCCTGCCATGCCAAAAGCAGCATTATCTACTTTATTTACAAACTCAGGAAAAGGGATCTTGTAGGACATGTTAGGGAAATATTTTTTAGATTATGAAGCCTCAGTCTTGTCAGACTTGAACTAACCACCATTTAACACAGAGGTAGAAGTGTCAACCTGACAATCATTTTGGCTCACGTATGTATGTATACTTGATTACCTAGAATCATTGCTGGCAATTGGTGAATGATTCTTAATGCATTCACCATTCCTCCCTTCCCCTGTTTTAGCAGAGGAAACAGTTCACCAAGCAGGCTTGCAGCTGCATTCAAAGAGCAGATAAAGTAACAGGTTAAACATGTGTCCACTAATATCATAAGCAGCAAGATTTAGGCTCACGTGTTATTTGTAAGCTTGTCAAGCAGTATTTATAAGGACTGCTGGAGGCTGTCGGCAAAATAGCAATTAAAATGTTTTCGCTTCCCAAGTGAGAAGCCAAGAGAAACAGGAATGCTTACCTTTGAACTATCTCATATAACCTAACCAAGTTATATTAATATTTTTGCAAGGCAATCACAACTAGAACACATTTAAGTAAATTTAACTCCTGCTTGCTAGTTATCACGAATGGAGTTGGATGAAATGATGCATTTATTAACACAACAAAAACAAAAAATGCTGGAGAAACTCAGCAGGTCTGACAGCATCTGTGGAGAGAGAATAGAGCTCTGATGAAGGATCCCAGACTCAAAACGTTGGCTATTCTCTCTCCAGATGCTGTCAGGCCTGCTGAGTTTCTCCAGTGTTTGCTGTTTTTGTTTCAGATTCCAGAATTCGCCATACTTTGTGTTTATCATTCATTAACACTATTTCTTGGTCAGCAGTGCTGGAAGTTTACCACCTCGTCCGCCCCAGAATTGGGGTGAGTGAAGCTCGCAGAACGGCATTCGCCATCGACCTCGGGCGGGATCCTACGGTCCTCGGGCGGGCAAGGCGGTAAACTTCCGGTACATATCTAACCCATGGCAAAGTATTTGTCAAGATATGTTTACAGTCGAATACAAAGATAAAGCAGGTATTCACCTTACTAGGTTGGCTGCTGTTGGGTTGGGTTGTACAGTCTTTCTCTATAATGCTCAGTTACTCCTCTGCAGGGCCACTGGTTTCTTCTTTCAGTTATCCTGTCCTAGTGCTCGGTTGATCTACCTTGCACACAACTTATCTCTCAGTGGTTCTGACTTTAACAGCTGTGGTAAACATTTACTTCTGTTTAATCAAGGATTTAAGGGATTGAGATTAAACAGGGTTTCACCCCTTCAACTCTCACAACTTTGGTGGAAGAGTTGCAAAAAACATCATAAATGTCATTGAAATTGATGGAATGAACATCGGACGGATCCCTGAATGGGCTGTCGATCTGCCAGGTGAGTGGTCTGGCAGTGAAAGTGAAAATTTAACCTCGTAATCCAACCACTTTGTTGCCCACCCAATTTTCCTCCGATAGGGGTTTTGGTGGCGCAGTCGTAATGTCCTTGTCTATCAACTAGTCCTTGGACTAGTAGCCCAGAGGCCCAAGGTAATGTCCCTGGGTCATGGGTTCAAATTCCATCACGGTAGCTGGTGGAAATTAAATTCAATTAATTAATAAAAAAACTTGGAATTGAAAACATGGAACTATAATTGTTTGTCATAAAAACCCATCTGGATCACCAATGCCTTTTAGGGAAGGAAATGTAGTGACTTTACCTGGTCTGGCCTACATGTGACTCCAGACCCACAGCAATGTGGTTGACTCCTAACTGCCCTCTGAAATGGCTGAGCAAGCCACTCAGTTGTATCAATCTGCTACAAAAAATTGGAAAGGAATAAAACTGGATGGACCATCTGACATCAACTTAGGTATCAGAAATGAAAATGATACATACAGCCCTGTAGATCCTGCAAAGTCTTCCTTACTAACATCTAGAGTCTTGCGCCAAAATTGGGAGAGCTGTCTCAAAGAACAAAGAACAGTACAGCACAGGAACAGGCCCTTCGGCCACCAAGCCTACGCTGACATATAGCACCTTTCTAAACTAAAGACCTTTTGCCTCTACACGGTCTGTATCCCTCTATTCATGTATTTGTCAAGAGGCCTCTTAAACGTTGCTATTGTATCTGCTTCCACCACCTCCTCTGGCAGCGCATTCCAGGCACTTACCACCCTCTGTGTAAAAAAATTGCTTCTCTCATCTCCTTTGAACTTTCCCCCATTTATCTTAAACCTCTGTCCCCTAGTTATTGACATTTCTACCCTAGTCCAGTCAAGATTAGTCTGGGCTAGTCTAGACAAGACTAGCCAATCACCAGCCTGATATAGTCATAATAATCACTGAATCATACCTTTCAGTCAATGTCCCAGACACTATGAGAGGGGGTGGCACAGTGGCATGCAGGTGAGAGGGAGTTGCCCTGGGAGTCCTCAACAGTGATTGTGGACCCCATGAAGTCACATGACATCAAGTTAAGATATACAAGGAAATTCCTACTGAATACCACCTATTGCCCTCTCTTAGGTGATAATTCAATACTCCGCCATGTTGAACACCAGTTGCAGAAAGTACTGAGGGTAGCAAGGGCACAGATATTACTCTAGGTGGGGGGGTTTTAATGCCCATCAAGAGTGGCTCAATAGAACCTATATAGATTGAGTTGGCTGAGTCCTGAAGGATATTTCTGTTGAGTGGGCCTGCAAACTGTCAATCATCCAGACCCTTTAAAGTATCAATGACAAAAACTCAAAATCTTGAAACCACTTAACTTATGTAAACAAATACTGTGAAATTGACAGCAGAAGTCAGAGACCCTGAACTCCCAATCAAACAATGTTTTCATTGGGGTGCAGGTGTTTTTATAAGAGTAAAGGTTGCCGGGACTCTCAGCCAAGACATCCATTACACTTGTTGAAACAACTGAGCTGCAGAGAAAACATTACTTGATTGAGAACTCAGACTCTGCAGTCAATTTCACAATGCTTATTTACAGAAGGTTAAAAGGTTTCAAGATTTTGTAATTTTTTAATTAAAATGTCTGGGTGATTGACACTTTTTATTGCCTTCCAAGTGAATATTAACATATTAGAAAGATTTGAATGATTTACTTTTTTAAAAGGCTTTTTTTACACATCTTACTGATAAAATAGGGTTCGTTGGTTATATACAATATATAGTGAGCCAATGGGCATGGACATGCCATAGCATATCACTGGCTAAATGAGGGGGCATATGGAGGGGGTTTGGGGTGAGGGGAAGGGCAGAGCTAGATGATGGAGTCATGAGGGCATGAGGCATGGTTGGTAGGGCAAACCTTGGTATTGGGACTTGAGAGGCATTGAGGGTGGGTGGAAAGGGAGAGCTTGGCATGGGGATATGAGAGGGCATTGGGAGTGGGTGGACAGGTATAGCCTGGCATGGAGGACATGAAGAAATATACCCTCCTGCAGACAAGGGTTCACAACTCCCCTGAGGGGTTGTGAACCATGACTTTTTAAAACTTGGCCCAACTCCAAAACTGTGGAGAAAGCTTTGGAGCCAGCCAGGTCTGGATTGCCAGACCTTTTGATGGAAATTAGACCGTATCCTGTAAAGGCACATGTGAAAAAATCAGACAGTCCAGGAAGGTGATCAGGAATCCTGGAAGCGGGACCTACCTCCCATTTTTAATGGGTTCCCAAGTCATCGCAACTTGGCGAAAATTCAGGCCATAGATCAAGAACAATTTATTGGAAAAAGATAAATTTCAATGACTTAAAAGTCCTCCCACTTCATGACGGCTCTCACTGGACATTTAATCCATAAATCACATATCAGAGGCTTGCAAGTTTCACATTATTGTAAAGCATTGTGTGTCAGACTTTCATGAAAAACAAGCCATGATGATATTTATCCCAATACTATTTTGGGGATACATAGTAGAGAAAAGCCAGCTGAACATATTGTTCAAGAATATTATCGCTGATTAATGTTGCTGGTGTCAGAGAGGTGGTAAACATTCGGCTGTCCATTGTACACACTATCTGTTATACACCCTGCCAATTAAACCCAAGCCATTTTCCACCCCACACATTGTACATTCTGCCAGTTATACCTGCCACATGTTGTACACCTGATCATTGTACATGCTGTCCCACTTTCCTTTCCGTTGAAGTTGGAAGTTTAAATCATTGCTCACTGTTTGGTTCTGAATTTTACTGTACAAATATGTTTTAGAAAATATTGATATTACCCTATGCGCAGAAAGACACAGCTCCTATTTTGATAATGAAAATATAAGAAAGCAGTATGACTGCAGAGTGTATTGGAGTGTATTGTGTCCTCTCATAGCAGCCATTTCCACCCTGGGAAAAAGCCTCTGAGAGTCCACCCGATCTATGCCTCTCAACATCTTATATACCTCTATTAGGTCTCCTCTCATCCTACGTCTCTCCAAGGAGAAAAGACCGAGCTCCCTCAGCCTATCCTCATAAGGCATGTCACTCAATCCAGGCAACATCCTTGTAAATCGCCTCTGCACCCTTTCAATCTTTTCCACATCCTTCCTGTAATAAGGCAACCAGAACTGAGCACAGCCATGTAGTTATTGGCTGTGGTCGTGTTTTGAAACTTGTCTCTGGTTGAGCTGTTGTAGCACAGTAGAGGGTATTAAATGGAATTGTGATATATGTGTACATATTGTATGTTGTGATTTGGTGTACGGACTGCCCCTTTAAGAATATGGGTCAGGCGACCCCTGGGCAATTAGGTCGTCCCAGTGTGGGACTCTGTTGGGCACTTTTAGACCTGACTCTGAATTAGCACATAGTTAAATAAAGAGCTCCCAGTGTTCAAGTTATCAAGCCTATCTTGTGATTCCATAGGGGAATACATAACAGGGGCATACATCTCACAGAGATGGCAATAAGGGTTAGACAGAACTCATGCTTAGACCATTGTTGCCAACCTACTTGGTGCCAAGCTCCCCATAGTGTTGCATGGTGTAAGAATTCAGGAGGATAAGAAGAAAACAGATATTTGAAAAGGTTGTCATGTTACGGAGTCAAGCAGGAAAAAGAGAAGAATGGAAGGGGTGAGGAGCTGGTTCCCATTATAGTGTGTGAGGCAGTCTTCAATTCTTTTGCAAAGGGCAGTTTTGAGTTGTGTCCCAGCACTGGCCTTTGATTTGCTCCCCAGCTGCAACAGACCTGATTTCTGACTTAGTTCCAATAAGCGCTCAGCAACAGGAATAGGTCAGGAAAATCTTACTCTGCAAAATATATTCCATATGTGTCCTTCAGCTTCAGAAAGATTTGCTACCATATGAGTCAAAATACTGTTTTAGTGCTTTTGATTCCAGTGAAAGTGACTAATAAAGGAATGAAATGTGTCAACTGTTTTTAACCATTGCTTACAAGAGCACTGTTGAAGACATTGAGTTGATATTTGTACTGGGAGGTCATGGAAAATGGCTGAAACACTGAATTAAATGGATATACTGAAAACTGGAGAGCAGGCAGGACATTTAACTGGTGGTCTAGCAAGCTCCAAACAGTGTTGCAGTTTAATAGAAAGTCAGATCTACGAGGATTGCAGATGATGCTTTAATGCACAAGAAACTATCAACCTGCAGAATGCAGTTTTATTCAATAAGCAAGGCTGCCTCACAGCGCCAGAGACCAAGGTTTGATTCCAACCTTGGGTGACTGTCTGTGTGGAGTTTGCACTTTCTCACTGTGTCTGCGTGGGTTTCCTCCGGGTGCTCTGGTTTCCTCCCACAGTCCAAAGATGTGTAGGTTAGGTTGATTGGCCATGATAAATTACCCTTAGTATCAGAGTAACTACAGGGATAGGGCCTGGGTGGGAATGTTGCCAGTGCAGGCTCAATGGGCCGAATGGCCTCCTTCTGTACTCCAGGCATTCTATGATTTCTAATCTGCTCAGTTTCACACTGAGATGCATTAAGAGAAGTTTGTGGCCTCTCTCTCGAGGTGGCGAAGGGGGTATTCATCCCTGGATATGCCTTTGTACCTGCTGCCAGCCAGCTTTAAGGGCCAATACCAGTAGCCTCAGCATCAGCCATGTCCCACACACTCTTTCAATCAGGTCTCAGACAAGGAATAAATTACAAGCAAAAGGTTTATACTTAAATAATAGATAAATTAATATTTTGATTGAACCAATAGATAAAAAAGTAAATCAAAGTCGAAGAAACATAAGATAATAGATAATGGACAGTTAATTAGATGATAATTTATCAGACGATTTATAGTTCAAATGGTACCATTTAATTAACTGCCTTCCTCCAATGCTTTGTAGAATAGAAAAACATAGAAAACTACAGTACAAACAGGCCCTTCGGCCCCACAAGTTGTGCCAAACATATCCCTACCTTTTAGGCCCACCTATAACCCTCCATCCTATTAAGTCCCATGTACTCATCCAGGAGTCTCTTAAAGGACCCTATTGAGTTTGCCTCCACCACCACTGACGGCAGCCGATTCCACTCGCCCACCACCCTCTGTGTGAAAAACTTCCCCCTAACATTTCCCCTGTACCTACCCCCCAGCACCTTAAACCTGTGTCCTCTCATAACAGCCATTTCCACCCTGGGAAAAAGCCTCTGAGAGTCCACCCGATCTATGCCTCTCAACATCTTATATACCTCTATTAGGTCTCCTCTCATCCTACGTCTCTCCAAGGAGAAAAGACCGAGCTCCCTCAGCCTATCCTCATAAGGCATGTCACTCAATCCAGGCAACATCCTTGTAAATCGCCTCTGCACCCTTTCAATCTTTTCCACATCCTTCCTGTAATGAGGCAACCAGAACTGAGCACAGTACTCCAAGTGGGGAATGACGAGGGTCTTATATATCTGCATCAATATCCCCGGACTCCTAAACTCAATCCCTCGATTGATAAAGGCCAGCACACCATACGCCGTCTTAACCACCTCCTCCACCTGCGGGGCCGATTTTAGAGTCCTATGGACCCGGACCCCAAGGTCCTTCTGATCCTCCACAGAACTAAGAGTCTTTCCCTTTATATTGTACTCCTTCATCCCATTTGACCTGCCAAAATGGACCACTACGCATTTGTCTGGGTTGAAGTCCATCTGCCACTTCTCCGCCCAGTCCTGCATCCTATCTATGTCCCTCTGTAACTTCTGACATCCCTCCAGACTATCCACAACCCCACCAACCTTCGTGTCATCAGCAAACTTACCAACCCATCCCTCCACTTCCTCATCCAGCTCATTTATGAAAATGACAAACAGCAAGGGTCCCAGAACAGATCCCTGGGGCACACCACTGGTGACCGACCTCCATTTAGAAAAAGACCCATCTATACACACTCTCTGCCTCCTTTGGGCAAGCCAGTTTTGGATCCACAGGGCAGCAGCCCCTTGGATCCCATGCCCTCTCACTTTTTCTAGGAGCCTTGCATGGGGGACCTTATCGAACGCCTTGCTAAAATCCATATAAACCACATCTACCGCTTTCCCTTCGTCAATGTGTTTAGTCACATTTTTAAAGAACTCCACCAGGCTCGTAAGGCACGATTTGCCTTTGGCAAAGCCGTGCTGAGTCTTCTTGAGCATACTAACCCTCTCTAAATGCTCATAAATCTTGTCCCTCAGGATCTTCTCCATCAGCTTACCAACCACTGAGGTTAGACTCACCGGTCGGTAATTTCCTGGGCTATCCCTATTCCCCTTCTTGAAAATAGAACCACATCCGCAATTCTCCAATCCTCCGGCACCTCTCCCGTCTCCATCGATGACGCAAAGATCATCGCCAGAGGCTCTGCAATCTCTTCCCTCGTCTCCCACAGTAACCTGGGGTACATCCCATCTGGACCCGGCGACTTTTCTATCTTGATGCCATTCAAAGATTCCAGCACAATCTCTTTGTTAAAGTCCACATACTCAATCTTTTCATTCCACTGCAAGCCCATAGTACATCCACCCATCTCTTTCTCCCCTGTGAAAACCAAGGCAAAATACTCATTAAGCACCTCTGCCATTTCTACTGGTTCCATACTGATTTTCCCGCCTTCACCCTTTTATAGGCCCTATTCCTTCACGTCTCATCCTTTTACTCTTCACATATTTATAGAACGCCTTAGGGTTTTCCTTAATTCTACTTGCCACGGCCTTCTCGTGACCCCTTCTGGCTCTCCTAATTTCCTTCTTTAGTCCCTTCCTACAAGCCGTATCCTCATCTAGATCCCTATCTTCGCCAAGCTCTCTGAACCTTTTGTACGCTTTCCTTTTCTTCTCGACTAGGTCCCGCACAGCTTTCGTGCACCACGGTTCCTTTAACCTACCAACTCCTCCCTGTCTGCTCGGAACATTATCCTGTAGAACCCTAGACAGACATTCCTTGAAAAACTGCCACCTCTCTTCAGTAGATTTCCCCGATTTCTCTCTTCAGTAGATTTTTGTACTTGAATGATTTGATGTAAATTGAATAGATTGACCTCCTCCAGCCCATCAACCCTCTGAGACCTGTGCCTTCCTCCTATTCTCGCTTCTCCCCAGTTTTAATTACATCATCTTCAGCTGCCCAGGCCCTAAGGTTCTGGAATTTCCCCTTAAACCTTCTCCACCTTTCTACCTGTCTTTCTTCTCATAAGATACCTTAAATCTCCACCTCTCCTTATGTGGCTCTGTCAATGTTTGAGTGATAAAGCTTTTGTGAAGCACTTTGAGATATTTTACTATGTTGAAGGTGTTATGCAAATTGTTGCCGTAATATCTAGGAGGATAAATGGATAGTTTGGCGGGATTACTGAACTGCACCCTGAGAACAAAGCTTAAGCATTATTTCCATTTTCATTTGGATCCGAAGGTGTGAACTGACTTCCTGGTAATTACTATATATTTTTGATAATATATAAGTTGTTATAATGGAAGCAGCTCCACTCTGTGCTGCTGCCAGCTGTTAATGTACTGTCTTCACTTGGTTTGTGATGATCTGAAGGATGGCATTGCCTATTGCTATTGGCTAAAGGTTATTCTATTGCTCTGCGATATATTACTATTAAATACTCTTCACTATTTATGATACAATTACAAGAGGCAATGCGATAAATTACAATTGAAACATTTTTTTGCAATGATCTGTTAATTGTGCTTTAGTTAGTTTCTTTCCCAATGGATGGGTGGAATTTAGCACAACCCACTGGATTGAGCATTGCTGGTGGAACAGGAGGCTGGTAGAATTGGGGGAGGGAGGTCCCATTGCTGACAGCGGGAAAACTGTCTTGCATTTAGAGGGCAGATTGAACAGTTCAATGTGGGAATCCCACCCATTGATGATGGATGTCAACTCATTAATTAGCCACTTCAAAGCAATTATCCCTGAGCCCACTTGGTTTTAATGGCAGCTCAGGGATTTAATGGGATTCGCACAAGTCTCCCATCACTCCCAAAAGCCTCACATCATCGGGAACATTATGAGGGACAGGTGGTCACTGAAAATCACCCCCTGATATTGCACCTGAACCTCCTCCCCCTCCACACAGGCATCTTCCTTCTGCAACCCCTATCCTGCCCAAGATTCCAGGTGAAGGCCAAAGTGCATTACTGGTAGCAGCCACTGATCCTGGTGGCACTGGCTGTATTGGAGAGCTGCTGGCTCTAATTGCCTGGCAGCTTTTGGGGGTGGGATTTCTATCTGACTGAGGACTTGATCGATGGGAGGCACGATATTATCCAGGTAAGCTTGATTGCAGTTAAATTGTGTTGGACCGCCATTGGTTTAAAGGTTATTTATTAGTGTCACAAGTAGGCGTACATTAACACTGCAATGAAGTTACTCTGAAAATCCCCTGGAAAGACAAGACTGGATTCCCATGGGTTCTTCAACTGGTTTGTGGGGCCCCTATGATCTCAACTAAATTCCACCTGGAAGCCGGAATTCTCTGACCTCACCCAAGGCTGGGATTCACCGTTCTCTCTGGCAACGGTGGTGGGGCGTACAACATTGGAGAATTCGGGCCGCTGTCTTTGAAGACAACAGGCACAATATGGTGACGCTTGATAAAAAATTGTGGAGAATAAAGAACAACACTGAACATCTATAGAATGTAGAGCTTCAAATAGGAAGTAGTCCAAAGTGGTACAGCACTTTTTATAATGATGCAATCAACACATATGACACCCTTTACCAGAACACGGAGATATCATAAGATGTTTTATACTCCAGAATAGCTCGGAGGCGTGGAAGAAACCCACCTCTTCAGATTCAAATGGTTCAGTCATCAACTGGGTTTCGAAAGCTGCCAGGTTTCACCAGGCATTCAAATTTAAAAAGCCAATCAAATCATCACATTTTCCAAAGGCCTGATGTTGAGTTTTAGTTGCTGGAGATAAACATGGAACAGCTAGTGCTACAGGATAATAAGGATTAAACCAGTTGTGCTAAGTGTTTGAGTAAAATGTTAATTTATTCTGATTGACGGGCTTACTTTGCAGCTTCTGCCATTTGCTCGCGTTCCGACTTTGACATCCTGAGTGGTAGCCATTACTTGAAAACCATGGCATTCTTGACATGTAGATTGACATCTTAACTGAGGATCTGCATCTTTTTGCGGTGTGGCCTTCACAAAGGCACCAGAATTGTTCAAATGTGTGTGTTGGTGTTTGTCCACATTGACCTTTGCGTTCCTGATCCACCTCCTCACCTGCATATGGCAATCACAGTCTCAGATACAATGTAGATTTAAAACATTTATAGAAATTATACCACAAAGCTGTGATATTTCATAGAAATTCACTATATTACATTGTAGATTGTAATGTGCCAAGTCAATCTCCAACATTCAAGTGCAGGATACCAGCAAAAGTAAAATGGTAAAAAGGATAAAGACAACACTTGCACTGCTGTTTAGATTCATGATGTTCTAAGCTCCTTAGACAGCACTTTCCGAACCCATGACTGCTACCATCTAGAAGGACAAGGGCAGGGGATCACCACAAGCTGGAAGTTCCCCTCGAGGACAAAGACCATCCTAACTTGCAAAAATATTGCTCATCCTTCACTGTCTCTGGGTTAGAACCCTGGAACTCCCTCCCTAATAACACTGTCTGTGTACCTACACCACATGGACTGCAGTAGTTCAAGAAGTCAATTCATCACCAACTTCTCAGGAGCAACAAGGGATGGGCAATAAATGTTGGTCTAGCTAGCCACGCCCATATCACATGAATGAATAAAATACAATTTTTGGGATTTTTCTTAAACTTCCTTATAATTGGATGCCATAAAACATCCCAGAAAACCTTAACTACACCAACAATCTCTTTACTTTCTTTTTGAATGAGGGAGATAACTTTGACTTTGGACAATACCTTAAAGCCAGTTATATTGCATTTGCTGCCCACTAGACATTTTAAGGTTCATTTCTCCCTTTCATCTTTTAGGTTCCCCAGGGCACATACAATTAGAAGGGAAAATTGGCAACCTGCATTTATGTCTTTTGCAATGTTGTTCTCAATCTAATCATTGGGAGTTTCATGGGTGGCACAGTGGTTAGCACTGCTGCCTCACAGCTCTAGCGACCTGGGTTTGATTCCTGGCTTGGGTCACTCTCTGTGTGGAGTTTGCAAGTTCTTCCCGTGTCTGCGTGGGTTTCCTCCGGGAGCTCCGATTTTTCCCCACAGTCCAAAGATATGCGAGTTAGGTGCATTGGCCATGCTAAATTGCCCCTTAGTTCCCAGGATGTGTAGGCTAGAGGGATTAGTGGGGTAAATATGTGGGATTACGGGGATAGGGCCTGGGTGGGACTGTTGTCGGTGCAGATATGGCCTCCTTCTGCACTGTAGGGTTTCTATGATTTCTATAAAAGCAAGATCTTCCATTTACATAGCGCCTTTCACAACCTCAGGAAATTCCAAAACACTTGTCAGTCAATGAGATAGATTGAAGTGGAGTATGTAGGAAACGCAATAAACAATTTCAGCACAGCAAGGCCCCACCAACAGCAATGAGCTAATGATCAGATAATCTGTTGTAATCTGTTTTTAGGAGAGAGCTCTCCTGCTAACAGTGCTGTTGGATCTTTTACATCCACCTGGATTTAAATGAAAGTACATTACTTTCCTTTCTTCCTGTGGGGAAACGCCTGGCCTCCACCTGGGGTTTCCCAAACTTTCCAATACAATGCAAAACAGGAACTTGTTATATGGCAACATCAAAGGCGCCACCTGGGTTCCTTATGTATTTCAGTGCAACGTAGCATTGTCTGGCGATTTTCTCATACTAACGCATGGAGTATAAGGAACAATTTGGATGGGTTGCAGTTTCAAATTTGACTTGAAGTTCTGACATGGTAGCTGTTACTGAGGAATGAGGTGAAAACAGTCAGAACTAAGAACTATATATACCAGGTTATAAACGCTGCAGAAAAGATAGGGAAAATGGTTAAGCAAAAGGAGCAGCCTTAGTGGCTAAGGATAAACTCATTTCAATAATAGAGGATATAGTAAGAGATAAACAAATAGTGGAGATATTATGGGTCAAATTAAGAAATAGAAAAAGATTTGAGATTCTTGGGGATGCTCTGTATAGGCCCCCGCCCCTGGAACAGATATGAAGGAATAGCTTGTCCCGTTAGACAGGTAACAAAGGCAGAGTGGTTTCACTGGGAATTTTTAACTTTCAATTAGACCAGGGTAAGCAGACTAGCAAGTGTCAGGAAGGCAGGCCATTTCTTGAGAGCGTTCAGAATAGTTTTCTACAATGACATGCTCTATACCCAACAAGGGAGCATGTCATATTGGATTAGACAATGAGTAATGATTTAATTAACAGCTTAACAGTAAATGAATATTTGTCTCACAGCAATCATAAAATGATCAAGTTCAATATTGTTGTTAAAAGAGAGAAACACGAAACACTTACCAAGATTCTAGATTTTGGTAAGACTGACTTCAATGCAATGAGACTGTCCACAGTAAACTGGGCAAGTTTTAATGGGTTAAAAGGCAGGCCGATTGGCGTTGTTCAAAAAGTAATCTAATATGATGCAGTTTAAACTTCCAAGGACCAAGAGCTCTACTTGCCATATATGAATAGCAATGTAAGGGACAATATAAAGTTAACAGAGAAAGCATACAAAAATGTAAAAATTAACATAGATCCAGGTGAAAGGGAGAAATACAAACACCAGCAAAGAGTGACAACACAGATAGTAGGAGCTATGAAAGGGAATATGAAAAACTTGTATGATAACAAAATCAACACTTTTTTTTACAATTACATTAAGAAAAATAGGGTGGCCAGCAGAAAAGCCACTAGATAGTGACAAATCCACAATACTAGATGGTTTCCATCCCATAGTTTTAAAGAAAGTAGGTAAGAACATTGTAGATGCTCTAACTATAATCATCTGCAAGTCTCTCAATTCACGAACTGTTCATTTAAATTGGAAAATTGTGCACATCACTAAGCTCTTTAAGAAAAATGAGGGAGGAAAACCAGGAATTATAAATCAGTTGGTGTAAGAGGTGTTATCAGGAAATTACAAGAGTCTATAATTAGGGATGCAGTGGCTAAACACCTTCAAAAGGTGGAAGCATAAAATTGCAAGGCTATTAATAGATTAAGTAAATAACCAATGGGTGGCATGGTGGTTAGCACTGTTGCCTCACAGCGCCAGGGACCCGGGTTCAATTCCAGCCTCAGGTCACTGTCTGTTTGGAGTTTTCACGTTCTCCCCGTATCTGCGTGGGCTTCCTCCGGGTCTTCTGGTTTCCTCCCACAGTCCAAAGATGCGCAGATTAAGTTGAATGGCCATTCTAAATTAGCCCTGGTGTCAGGGGGATTAGCAGTGTAAATATGAGGGGTTATGGGAATAGGGCCTGGGTGGGATTGTGGTTGGTGCAGACTCAATGGGCCAAATGGCCTCCTTCTGCACTGTACATCCTATGATTCTATGACCAAAAATGTGGTAAATAGATTTCAGTGTAGGCAAATGTGAAGTCATCCAGTTTGAATTTAAAAAGAATTGAACATAGTACTTTCTAAATGTTGAAAAGCTAGAAAGAGTAGAGATTAAAGTACCTTTACATGGACCATTAACATGTCATAAAAGATACAGGAAGTAATCAGAAAAGGCCAATGGAATACTGGCCTTGGTGTCTAGGGGACTAGAATATGAAGTATTAAAAGTTATACCACAGCTATCTAAAAGCCTGGCTAGGCAAGCACCTAGAGTACTATGGATGATTCTAAGCACCACACTGTGGCAAGGACTTATTGGCCTTGGTTGGACTGCAGATTTACCACAATATCTGGATTCCAAAGGTTAAAATATGCTGAGCGATTACACAAGCCGTGGATTTATTCCCTGAAATTCAGGAGGTTGAGGAGTGATTTAATTGAAGCTTTCACAATGTTAAAGGGAACAGAAAAGATTGGGAGGAAATATTATTACTGGTTGGGGAATCAGGGGCCACAGGACATAGTCTAAACATTGGAGCCACCTTTCAGGAATGAAATTCGAAAACACTTTAATACACAGGAGGAATGATTTTACCTTCTTGTCCCACTGGTCAATGGGCAGGGTGAGCCAGTAAGATCACAAGATAGGTGAAAAATCTGGTTCGCGCCCAGATTCTCACCTTTTGTGACCTTACCAGCACCAGATATCTGGTGAGATCGGCCTTTGGGCACTTGCCTGGCACCCTGACAGTGCCAGGCTTGCACCATGGCACTTCCCACAGGGCTCCCTGGCACTACCAGCCAAGCACTCTGGCACTGCCCACCAGGCAGTGCCAAGCGGGCAGGACCTGATGGGGCAAGGCCTACTTAGATGGGGCAGGGCCTGAATGAGGCCAGAAACTAAATGGAGATGGACAATGGGATACTGTGCACTCTGCAACTGGGAATGGACAGGTCGGGTGGGAACGCTGCGCACTCTGCAACCGGCGATCAACCTGGAGGGTGGCGACTGACCAGGCCAGGATGGAGGGAGCAGGGGCAATCGTCCAGTGCGTGAGGGGGTGGGGGGGGGGGGGCGGCGATCGGCCGCAGAGGGCAACGATAGTGGGGATGGATGCAGTGACAGATTTCTCTATTCTGCGCAGTTGCATCAGAGAGATCTGCGCATGCACAATTGCTCTCTGTTATGAGCTGCCAGCTTTCAGGTGAGCTTCAACCCCTCCCCCCCACTCCCTCTGAAGGTTTAGCAGTATTTTTTGCTCAATGTGATAACATTGGATTTTTAACTCGCCCAAAAAATCGGCACTTCGAATTTTTTTGGTAAGATCGTCTCTCCAGAATGGTAGAAGTCTGGAATTCTCTTCCACAGATGGCTAATGATGCCATTAGACCATAAGGTGAAGTAACAGAAGTAGGCTATTCGGCCCATCGAGCCTGCTCCACCATTCAATGAGATCATAGCTGAGCTGATATAATCCTCAGCTCCACTTTCTTGCCTTATCCCCATGATTGGATTTATTATTGTCACATTTATTTGGATACAGTGAAAAGTAGCGTTTCTTGCGCGCTATACAGAAAGAACATTCCATTCATTGAGTACATAGGGTAGGAGAGAAGGAGAGGTTGCAGAATATAGTGTTACAGTCATAGCTAGGGTGTAGAGAAAGATCAGCTTTATATATGGTAGTTTCATTCAAAAGTCTGATGGCAGCAGGGAAGAAGCTATTGTTGAGTCGGTTGGTATGTGATCTCAGACTTTTGTACCTTTGATCCCCTTACCAATTAAATGAATTTGAATGTTGGAGAAGGCTCAAGGGCTGTTCCTATATTGCTATCTTTTTAATTACTTGCGGATTCTCACCTTGACTGCAAATGACAGGTTCCCTTGTAGATTATTCACATTATTTTCTTTCCAAGATTTCATATGAGATTGGGCCCTTAATATAAAAACACAAGCCTTGCTCTTGAGAGTTTAACTAGTGGAAAAGTGCTTCTCGACAAGCTTAAAGTTTAAAGTTTATTTATTAGTGTCACAAGTAGACTTACATTAACACTGCAATGAAGTTACTGTGAAAATTCCCCCAGTCGCTACACTCCGGCGCTTGTTAGGGTATACTAAGGGAGAATTTAGCATGGCCAATTCACCTAACCAGCATATCTTTGGACTGTGGGAGGAAACCGGGGCACCCGGAGGAAACTCACGCAGACACGGGGAGAGTGTCCAGACTCCGCACAAACAGTGACCCAAGCCAGGAATGGAACCCAGGACCCTGGTGCTGTGAAGCAGCAGTGCTAAGCGCTGTGTCATCATGCCACCCAAAAGCCTGGCTCAGGTTGGCAGGCGGCATACATGATCCTGGTATTTTATTTATTATTTGTAATCAATGAATAATTGGTGGCTTAAATCTTTAAGTTCAAAGATGTGTTTTTAGTCAGAAACATCAGAGAGGTTGAAGTATTCTTTAGCTGCTGCTGACCACATCAGGATTTAGAGAAATTGTGACCAGACTACAGAAACCATGCTTTAATAATTCTGGGAAGCAAATATAATCAGGATGATACTTATTAGGTATGTATAACTGTTCCATTATTAAAGCATTCTATAATATGAAAAATATTTTGTAATGTAAAATTCTTTGTTAAAGATGTAGCAATATACTATCATGAAAATAATGAAACATTACCTGGATTATTGTAACCATTTATAAATGTTACAAAGCCAGATAAGATATACAAACATAGAAACTAGAAGCAGGAGTAGGCCATTCAGCCTTTCGGGCCCGAACCACCATTCATTTTGATCATGGCTGATCATCAAATTCAATATCCTGATCCCCCTTCCTCCCATATTCCTCGATCCCTTTCGTCCCAAGAGCTATATCTAATTTCTTCTTGAAATCAGACAACCTTTTGGCCTCAACTACATTCTGTGGTAGTGAATTCCACACATTTACCACCCACCATCGGGGTGAAGAAATTTCTCCTCACCTCAGTCCGAAAAGGTTTACCTCTTATCCTCAAACTTTGACCTCTAGTTCTGGACTCCCCCACCATTGGGAACATTCTTTCTGAATCTACCCTGTCTAACCCTGTTAGAATTTTATCAGTCCCTATGAGATCCCCTCTCACCCTTCTAAACTCCAGTGAATATGATCCTAACTGACTTAGTTTCTCCTCATATGACAGACCTGTCATCCCAGGAATCAGCCTGGTAAACCTTTGCTGTACTCCCTCTATAACAAGGACATCCTTCCTCAGATAAGATCACCAAAACTTCACATAATACTCCACGTGTGGCCTCACCAACATTCTATACAATTGCAGTATAACATCCCCATCCCAATACTCAAATCCTCTCTCTATGAAGGCCAACATACCATTTGCCTTCTTTACTGTCTGCTGTACCTATGCGCTTACTTTCAGCGACTGATGCACGAGGAGTCCAAGGTCTCATTGAGTATCCACCTCTCTCAATTTACACCCATTCAAGTAATAATCTGTCTCCCTATTATTGCGACCAAAGTGGAAATCCTCACATTCATCCACATTGTACTGCATCTTCCATGGAAATGCCCACACACTCAGCCTGTCCAAATCACGCTGAAGCATCTCTGCATCCTCCTCACAGCTCACCCAACTTTGTATCATCTCCAAATTTGGTGATAATACATTCAGTTCCCTCTTCCAAATCATTAATATATAATGTGAACAGTTGGGGTCCCAGCATAGATCCCTGTGGAACCCCTATAGTCACTGACTACCGATCAGAACAAGACCCATTGCTTCCTATCTGCGGGTGGATTCTCTGACTTTGCTGGCAGCTGGGATTCTCCAGTCCTGCTGCAGGGCATGGAGATTTGGCTGTCAGCAGCGGGTGTGGGGGGTGGGGGGTGGGGGGGGGGGGGGGGGGCGGGGGGGGGAGGGTGGGGGGTGGGGGGTGTGGGGGGGTGGGGGTTGGGGTGAATGGCCAGAGAATTCCGGCCATGACCTGAAATAATAGGGCTCTCAAGAGGAGGTTTTGTGGTGCACTGGGTAGTGTCCCTGCCTCTGAAACTTGATGGTCGAGGTTCGAGTCCCATCCCAGGACTTGATGGCCAAGGAAGGTGTGTTCATGGCATGGCCAACAGGTTGAATGTCAACCTGCAAAATCTTTCCTGCACTCCAAAGGCAGGTGATAAGAGTGGCTGAGACTTCTGGTCAGCCATGCTTGATGCAGAGTGGTGCCCCTCAAGCAATAAACCTCTGGTGACAGGCTAGTGGTCTGCTCCAGGAAAAACCTCACCATGGGAAGAGAAACAACAAACAACAGGGCCCTCATCTCCATTTTTGTTCTTAAATGCTTGTACTAATGTAGAAATAGGTCTGATTCTCTATTATTACTGGTGTAGCACAGCGCAGGGTGATTTATTGATTATGCACTGGACTGTCTTCTTATCTCCAAGCACCTCGTGCTATTTGACACTACGGCGAGGGTTCAGGTCAAAAACAACATGAAAGACCTACAGTGACCGACTGTAATCAGATTGGATATCATCCTGATAAGTCTTTACAACATTCATTCATAGAAACAAATTCAAGTGACAATGGTGCTTTCATCTGAAATATGAGTCAGTAGACTAGCAATGACATGAAAGTTCTGCCTCTAGAACAAACCATCTGAATATTTAATTCATAGGTTTGAGTGCAGCTAATTCATAGTTTATGAATATGAAGAGTGATCCAGTAGGTATTCATACATCGGCGTCTTAAAAAAAGATACAAATTAATTCTTACAGTGATATCCATGCATTCGTCTGAAACTCAATCACATAAGCCTGAACGATCCTTGAATATGTATAACATTAAAGAAGGACATGCAGAAATAAACTCTTTTGAATGCAACAGCATGCTAGATGAGATCTTTTACACAAGTCATCAATCAGGCGATGCTCTATTTTAATAGTATGCTTCTTTTAAACAATGCATAGTCCAGAGGTTAATATTAAAATACAGTTATTTGTCATTTTCATTTTCGCTGCAGTGAACAGCAGCATTGGGGTTATGAAGTTATCACTAAAGCTGCAACTTAATTATGACCTTAAAATCATAGTAAATAAATTATGTAAAATGAAGAGTTGTTGACATTCAGAAGTTGTAACATGGAAGCTTTTTCCAAGGAAAATTATTCCCACAAATCAAATTGTATAAAACATTGTTCCAAATAATATTGCAAACTGTTAGGGAGGTTTAATTTTTTTTCTATAAAAGCAGATCCTTAATTTCAAAAGACACTTGAGACTAATGGCTTTTGTAACTCTATCCCTTGACATTTATATTTAACCCAGTTATTCTGATCCAGTGTCTTAGCTGTCAGATTAAAGCTGTGACATTGAGATAATTGCTCTTTCAAAGGGAGCTGCGGTATAATAGAGATGAATTGCAAAACAACATTAAACCATCTTACCCGCTTTTTTAAAAACTGAAATGCAGAGCATTTGGTGACAGAAAAGCCAGCTATTGTCCTGTTTCTCATCTTCCGAATCCTGCAATGAAGCAGTACTCCAGCTCCAGCAGCCTGTTAAATCTGCTTAGTCAGTACATCTGCTTTTCTCCATTCTCCACACTAACAGTCATTTGTGAAATGAAGGGAAAGTGCTCAGCAGTTGGTAACGTTGGGACTCCCTGAAGCCCAGGTGATGTTTTCTGCCGTCTCACAGCTGTATTGCATCAGTTTCTCAATCCACTCCTCAGCCCCAGTGTAACAGCCTGCTAAGTCACAGCGCAGAGTTCATTATGAAATAAAATCACTGTGCATTCGGGTAGGTGCCAGCAAAGTGGTTTTTATCGCCGCACTTTTAGCAGGCAGTGCAAATGAAGGCAATTCAGGCTTTCTTGAGATCTGTATTGTTTATCTCATCACGCTGTGCCTTCACTGAGGATACAGCTCCTCAGCCTCCTTCGGGGGCATCTTGTGAGCCTCAGAGGTGAAGGAAAGCAAAAAACAACAATGAGTCGGCAAAGAGAGAGCATAACAAGATCATCATTAGTGGAAGATTCTGGGAAATTTTATCAGATTCGCTCAAACAATATTTGTAATCAGTCAGTGATGAATTCTAAATGCTCCTCGCATTTAGCCGAATCTCTCTATTGTTCCTTCGAGAAATGTAATGCTGGGATAAGCTTAATGTTTCTTTGAGCAAAGAGATAGTTTTAGCAGAAGATGTCGCCTGCCTCTTTTTCCAATTACAAACGCATCAGAAGGTCGGCTATACTCTGTTGCCATTACAGCCACAACTCTATTTCACACTGAACCTAATTTGTACTCTTGCAGCACTCAACCTTCAGCTCCTCTTTGTGGAATGATCAGAGATAATCAGTATAATACAGCTCTGCCTGTTAACACTGCCCGGGAAAATGAGTTGTTTTGATAAAATGTACCATGATGGTCAACTGGAGCTTTAAAAGTGAGCATGCACAATTATTTTGGAACGACGTGCGTTTTTATTGGAAGCTTAGTGTGCATTGGAGTGTAAATTATAAACCCAAGATTAATTGAAAACCTTCAGAAATGGTATGATTCAATCAGTTACTGACTAAATAAGGTTCAGAATTGAATTTACGATTCTTTGGGTCAGTACATCTTAATCCTGGAAGAAAGTCGTTAATTTTTATTATATAGTCCTCCATGGGATATGTGTGTGTTGATGGCAAAGCCAATATTTATTGCCCATCCCAAATTGCCACTTAGATATCCAGAATTTTGATCAAATGATAATAAAAGAATACCATTAAAGTTCCAAGTCAGGATGATGTGTGACTTGGAAGAGAACTCGCAGATGGTGGTGTTCCCATACTGCCCTTGTCCTTCTAGGTAGGTAGATGTCACCAGTTTGGAAGATGGTGTTGAAAGAGATTTAGAGATTTGCTGTAGCGCATCTTCGAGATGGTACATCTACATCAAGGCGGGGAACACCACCAACTGGAAGTTTCCCTCCAAGCCACTCACCACTCTGACTTGGAAATATGTCACCGTTCCTTCACTGTCGCTGGGTCAAAATCCTGGAATTCCCTCCCTAACAGCACTGAGGTTGAACCTACACCTCAGGGACCCCAGTGATTCTAGAAGGCAGCTCACCACCACCTTCTCAAGAGCAACTAGGGATGGGCAACGGTGGCCTAGCTAGCGACATCCCACATCATATAAATGAACTTTAAAAATGCATTGCTGCCACTGTGCACCGCTGTGAATATGATGGGTATAATAGTAAGCTTACCATCTGCAATTGAGCACTGCATGTGAAGCCTCAAACTGCTGGCGAGGATAAGGCGATACTCTGACAATGCTTCATGCGCTTTGTAGATGTGCTTCTTAATGAAGATGTAAAGAGTAGGCAGGCTGATGTAGGTGATGAACTCCAAAATTTGGCCCGTTAGCAGCATTCACAAGGCATGATTATCTGTCTGGATGCTGACCCATGATGGGTTACTGATCCAGCCAGTTGCTTTCTCCTGGATAATAAGTTCATAAATTCATAAGATATCTGAGCAGAATTAAGCCATTCCTCATTCCCATTTCCCTCATCCCCAGTTTCCTGCCTTCCCCCCGTAACTCTTCAACCATTACCGATTAAAAATCTGTCTAACTCCTCCTTAAATTTACTCACTGTCCCAGCATCCACCCCACTTTGGGGTAGTGAATTCCACAGATTCACAACCCTTTAGGAGAAGTAGTTTCTCCTCAACTCTGTTTTAACTTTTCTACCCCTTATCCTAAGACTATGACCTCTCGTCCTAAAATGCCCCACCAGCGGAAGCATCTGCTCCATGTTTACTTTATCCATACCTTTTATCATCTTGAATACCTCAATTTGATCTCCCCTCATTCTTCTAAATTTCAGAAAGTATAGGCCTAAACTGTTCAATCTCTCTTCATATGACAAACCCCTCATCTCTGGAATCAATCTAGTGAACCTTCTCTAAACTGTCTCCAATGCCACTACATCTTTCCTCAAACAAGGGAACCAAAACTGTGTACAATAGTCCAAATGCGGCCTCACCAATGCCTTGTATAGTTGCAACAATACTTCCTTACCTTTATATGCTATTCCTTTAGCTATAAATGCCAACATTCCATTCACTTTCTTTATTATCTGCTGTACCTGCATGCTAGTTTTCTGTGACTCATGAATGAGGACGCCCAGATCCCTCTGCATCGGAGCACCCTGAAGTCTCTCCCCATTTAGATAATAAGTCGCCTTCCCATTTTTCCGACCAAAATGAATGACCCCACACTTATCCACATTAAACTCTATCTGCCACATTTTGGCTCACTCTCCTAACCTATCTATATCCATTTGTAAGGTTCTTGTTTCCTCATTGCAACTTATTGTCTGACACTATTTTTGTGTCATCTGTAAATTTGGCTATAGAGCCTTCAATCCCCGTATCAAAGTCATTAATATAGATTGTGAATAGCTGGGGCCTAAGGACTGAACTCTGTGCCACCCCACTAGTTACTTCTTGCCATCCAGAAAATAACCCATTTATCTCGACTCTCTGTCTTTTGCCCATCAGCTAGTCGCCTATCCAAGCTAATAAATTACCACTAATCCCATGTGATCTAACCTTGTGAATTACCCTTTTGTGCAGCACAAAGAACAAAGAACAATACAGCACAGGAACAGGCCCTTCGGCCCTCCAAGCCCGTGCCGCTCCCTGGTCCAAACTAGACCATTCTTTTGTATTCCTCCATTCCCACTCCGTTCATGTGGCTATCTAGATAAGTCTTAAACATTCCCAGTGTGTCCGCCTCCACCACCTTGCCTGGCAGCGCATTCCAGGCCCCCACCACCCTCTGTGTAAAATATGTCCTTCTGATATCTGTGTTAAACCTCCCCCCCTTCACCTTGAACCTATGACCCTTCGTGAACGTCACCACCGACCTGGGGAAAAGCTTCCCACCGTTCACCCTATCTATGCCTTTCATAATTTTATACACCTCTATTAAGTCTCTCCTCATCCTCCGTCTTTCCAGGGAGAACAACCCCAATTTACCCAATCTCTCCTCATAACTAAGCCCCTCCATACCAGGCAACATCCTGGTAAACCTCCTCTGTACTCTCTCCAAAGCCTCCACGCCCTTCTGGTAGTGTGGCGACCAGAACTGGACGCAGTATTCCAAATGCGGCCGAACCAACATTCTATACATCTGCAACATCAGACCCCAACTTTTATACTCTATGCCCCGTCCTATAAAGGCAAGCATGCCATATGCCTTCTTCACCACCTTCTCCACCTGTGACGTCACCTTCAAGGATCTGTGGACTTGCACACCCAGGTCCCTCTGCGTATCTACACCCTTTATGGTTCTGCCATTTATCGTATAGCTCCTCCCTACATTATTTCTACCAAAATGCATCACGTCGCATTCATCAGGATTGAACTCCATCTGCCATTTCTTTGCCCAAATTTCCAGCCTATCTATATCCTTCTGTAGCCTCTGACAATGTTCCTCACTCTCTGCAAGTCCTGCCAATTTTGTGTCGTCCGCAAACTTACTGATCACCCCAGTTACACCTTCTTCCAGATCGTTTATATAAATCACAAACAGCAGAGGTCCCAATACAGAGCCCTGCGGAACACCACTAATCACAGGCCTCCAGCCGGAAAAAGACCCTTCCACTACCACCCTCTGTCTTCTGTGACCAAGCCAGTTCTCCACCCATCTAGCCACCTCCCCCTTTATCCCATGAGATCCAACCTTTTTCACCAGCCTACCATGAGGGACTTTGTCAAGCGCTTTACTAAAGTCCATATAGACGACATCCACGGCCCTTCCCTCGTCAACCATTCTAGTCACTTCTTCAAAAAACTCCACCAGGTTAGTGAGGCATGACCTCCCTCTCACAAAACCATGCTGACTATCGTTAATGAGTTTATTCCTATCTAAATGCGCATACATCCTATCTCTAAGAATCTTCTCCAACAACTTCCCCACCACGGACGTCAAGCTCACCGGCCTATAATTACCCGGGTTGTCCTTCCTACCCTTCTTAAATAACGGGACCACATTAGCTATCCTCCAATCCTCTGGGACCTCACCTGCGTCCAGTGACGAGACAAAGATTTGCGTCAGAGGCCCAGCGATTTCATCTCTCGTCTCCCTGAGCAGCCTTGGATAGATTCCATCAGGCCCTGGGGATTTGTCAGTCTTTATATTCTCTCACAAACTTAACACTTCCTCCCTTGTAATGGTGATTTTCTCCAACGGTTCAACACTCCCCTCCGAGACACTCCCAGTCAACACATCCCTCTCCTTTGTGAATACCAACGCAAAGTATTCATTTAGGATCTCCCCTACTTCTTTGGGCTCCAAGCATAATTCCCGACTTTTGTCCCTGAGAGGTCCGATTTTTTCCCTGACAACCCTCTTGTTCCTAACGTATGAATAAAATGCCTTGGGATTCTCCTTAATCCTGTCTGCCAAGGACATTTTGTGACCCCTTTTTGCCCTTCTAATTCCCTGTTTGAGTTCTTTCCTACTTTCTTTGTACTCCTCCAGAGCTCCCTCCGTTTTTAGCACCTTATCAAATGCTTCCAGAAGTCCAGATATACTACATCTACAGAATCCCCATTATCCACTTTGCTTGTTACATCCTCGAAGAACTCTAGCAAATTAGTCAAACATGATTTGCCTTTCATAAAACCATGCTGACTCTGATGGATAGCATTTTGACTTTTCAAATGTCCTGATATTGCTTCCTTGATAATTGACTCTAACACTTTCCCAATCGATGTTAAACTAACTGGTCTGAAATATCCCACATTTTGCCTCCCTTCCTTTTTGAATAAGGATGTTACATTAGCATTTTTCCAATCCACTGGAATCTTTCCTGTGTCCAGGGAATTTTGGAATATTGTAACCAATGGATCCTGTATCTCCACCGCCTCTTCCTTTAATACCCTAGGATGTAGGCCATCAGACCCGGGGCACTTATCTGCCCTCAATCCCAATAGTTTGCTGAGTACCTTTTCCTTATCTAAGTTGATTGTTCTAAGTTCTCCCATTTCTATTACCTCTGACTTGCCTGTTCCTATAGGAATGGTACTAGTGTCCTCCACCGTGAAAACTGAGGCAAAGTATTGACTTAGCATTTCTGCCATTTCAGTATTCCCCCCTATTAACTCTCCAGTTTCATCTTCCAAGGGACCAATATTCACTCTAGTCACTCTCTTCCCATTTATATACCGATAGAAGTTTTTGCTATCCTTCTTGATACTTTGCGTTAGTTTGCTTTCATAATTTACCTTAGCTTTTTATTGCTTTTTTAGTATCCCTTTGTTTATCTTTGAAAGTTTCCCAATCTTCCAGCCTGCCACTGGTCTTTGCAATATGGTATAGCTTAGTTTTTTGTCTTTATATTCTCCTTGATCTCCTTGTTTAGCCAGAGATGTTTTTTACCCCCTTACCATCTTTCTTCCTCACTGGGATATATTTTAGTTGTGAATATCTCCTTAAACAATTGCCACTACTCATCCGCTGTCCTATCTTTTAGCCTTCCTGCCCACTCTACTTGGGCCAAATCTGTCCTCATGCCTATGTAATTCCTTTTGTTTAATTCCAGAACACTAGTGTGGGGCTCCAGTTTCTCACCCGTAAACTGAGTTTTAAATTCTATCATACTATGGCCACTACACCCTAGAGGATCCTAAACTATGAGGTCTTCAATTAATCCCTCCTCATTACACCATACCAAATCCAGAGTAACCTGCTCCCTGGTTGGTTGCACAACATACTGTTCCAAGAAACAGTCTCTCATACATTCAATGAACTCTCCCTCCAGGCTCCCCTTGCCAATTTGATTCTTCCAATCTATGTGCATATGAAAATCACCCATGATTATTGCCGTATCTTTCTTGCAAAGCCCAGTATTTCCTGGTTTATACTGTGCCCCACTGTGGAACTACTGCTTTTGGACCAATAGATTATTCCTACTAAGTATTTCTTCCCTTTGCTATTCTTATTTCTACCCAGACTGATTCCACATCTGGATCTCCCGTACTTATGTCATTTCTCATTACAGCACTGATCCCTTTCCTCACCAGCAAAACTACACCACCCCCTTTTCCTTTCAGTCTCTCTTTCCAAAATGCTGAGTACCCCTTAATATTCAATTCCCAGACCCGGTCTCCTTGTAACTATATCTCGGTAATCGCCACCAAATCATATGCTTCTGTTTCTATTTGCACCGTTAACTCATTAATTTTGTTCCAAATGCTTCATGCATTTAGATACAAAGCTTTTAAATTTGTTCTACTGGTAAATTTCCCTACTCTTTTGTAATTCCTTGGTGTATAAAGACATTCACCCATTCTGTCCCTCCCTTTTATTGTCTGGTAACCATCCGCCACATCGTTAACCTGATGTCGAGCTTCTGAAGTGTTGTAGAAGCTTCACTCGTCTAGACAAGTGGAGAGTATTCCATCACATTCTTGACTGTGTCTTGCAGACAATGGAAAGGCTCTGAGGAGTCAAGAGATGAGTTACTCACTGCAGTATTCCCAGGCCTTGGTTTGTTCTTATAGTTACAATACTCATGTGGCTGTTCCTTTCTGATTAAGTTTCTGATTAATAATGACATGATGGTGGGCAATTCAGCGATGGTTAAGCTATCGAATGTCAAGGTGAGATGATTTATGCTCTTATTGGAGATTGTCAAGCTAGCTCTTGTGTGGCATGAATATTACTCCTTACTTTTTAACTTAAGCATACATGTTGTCCCTTGCTTCATGCAGGCAGGGACTGCTTAATTATCTAAGGAATTGCAAATGAAACTGAACTCTGTGGAAACATCAGTGAACATCCCCATTTTTAACCTTATGTCGAAGAGAAAATCATTGATGAAGTAACTGAAGAAGGTTGGGCCTACTCTTGAGGAATTCCTGCTGCAATGTCCCAGGGCTGAGATGATTGACCTCCAACAAACGCAACTATCTTCTTTTGTGCTATGCATGGCTCCAAACAGTGGAGAGTTTTCCCTCTGATTCCCATTGACTTCAGTTATACTAGGGCCCCGCAGTTTCACACTCGGTTATCAAGGGTAAGTCACTCTCACCTCACCTCTGGTATTCAGCTCTTTTGTCCATGTTTGAATAATGCTGTAAAGAGTGGTCCTGACAGAATAGAGCACCAGTGAACAGGTTATTGTTATTCCTGAATAAGTGCCACTTGATTACTTTGTTGATGATCCTTTCCATCTCTTTCCTGGTGAGTGAGAGGAGATAGGGTGATATTAGGCAGCACGGTGGCACAGTGGTTAGCACTGCTCCCTCACAGCACCAGGGACCCGGGTTCGATTCCCGGCTTGGGTCACTGTCTGTGTGGAGTTTGCACATTCTCCCCGTGTCTGTGTAGGTTTCCTCCGGGTGCTCCGGTTTCCTCCCACAGTCCAAAGATGTGTGGATCAGGTTGATTGGGCATGTTAAATTGCCATTTAGTGTCAGGGAAATATGTGTGCTTAGGGGTTGGGTGGGATTTAGATCAGCGCAGCCTCAATGGGCCAAATGGCCTCCTTCTGCACGGTAGGGTTCTATTCTGTGATTTGGCCTGATTGGATTTGTCCTGCTTTTTATGGGCAGGACATACCTGGGCAGCTTTCCACATTGACGGGTAGGTGCCAGTTTATTACTGGAACATCTTGTTCAAGACCAAGGCTATTTCTGGTGCACAAGAACCAGCTGAGCCCATTACCCTTGCTGTATCTAGTGTGCTCAGCTGTTTTTTGATATTATGTGGAGCCAACCAAGTTGGCTGAAGTTTGACATCTGTGATGGTGGGACCTTGAAGGCCAAATGGATCATGCACTTGACACTGCTTGCTGAAGGTGGTTGTGTGAATGCTTCAGCCCTGCTTTTTGAACAAATGTCCTGGGCTCCCGCATCATTGGGGATGGGAATATTTGTGGAGCCTTCTCCTACAGTGAGTTGTTTAATTATCCACCACCATTCACAACTGGATGTGACAGGACTGCAGAGCTTTGATTTGATCCACTGATTGTGAGATTGCTCAGCTCTGTCTGGCATGTGACTTGGAGGAGAACCTGCATGTGGTGGTCTTCCTACATGTCTGCTGTCCTTGACTTCCAGCTGGTAGAAGTTAGGTCACTGGTGGTGAGATCAAGCCACTTTTGGTTCTAGACATTGATGACCCTCACCCAGACTATATTCTGTGCCCTTGCCACCCTCAGTGCTTCTTCCAAGTGGTATTCAACATGGAGGAATACTTACTTGTCAGCTGAGGGAGGGCGGCTAATTAACGGAAGGTTTCCTTGCCCATGTTAAACTAAAGTATAGTAAAGTTTATTTATTAGTCACAAGTAAGGCTTATGTTAACACTGCAATGAAGTTACTGTGAAATTCCCCTAGTTGTTACACTCCAGTGCCTGTTCGGGTCAATGCAACTAACCAGTACGCCTTTCAGACTGTGGGAGGAAACCGGAGCACCCAAAGGAAACCCACACGGACACAGGGAGAATGTGTAAACTCCACACAGACAGTGACCCAAGCCGCGAATCGAACCTGGATCCCTGGCGCTGTGAGGCAGCAGTGCTAACCACTGTGCCACCGTGCCCATATTTGACCTGATGCCACTGTGCCACCGTGCAGGTCATGCTTGATCTAATGCCACATGAATTCATGAGATCCAGCCGTCAAGGACCTTCAAAGTCCCTCTTTCCTGACCCTATACCTGTGGTGGGTCTGTACTGCTGGCTGGACAGGCATGTGACTTGGAGGAGAACCTGCATGTGGTGGTTTACACCCAGAGATGGTGATGGAGGAGTCTGAGCCATTTGTTAAATGGTCTGATATGGTGAGTATGACTATGTCAGAATGTTGCTTGACTTGTTAGCAGGATTGTACTCTCAATTTTGGCACAAGTGCCCAGATGGTCGTGAGGAGGAATTTGCAAGGTCAACAGGCTTGGGCATGCCTTTATCCGGTGCCAAGGACAATGAAGGCAATTTGTCTGGCTTTCTTTTAATAGACTTTTTGTAGCAATTTGATACAGCTGAGTTGTTTGCTAGATCATGTCTGAAGCAGTTAAGAGTCAACCCCATTGCTGTGGGTCTGGAGTCACATACAGGCCAGACCAGATAAGGATGGCAAATTTCCTGCCATAAAAGACATCAGTGAACAAGTAAGGGGGTTTAGAACAATCCAATAGTTTCATAGTCACCGTTACTGATATTAGCTTTTTACCCCCACTTCATTTAATTTATTGAATTTAAATTTCCCCGATTTTAGATTTGAACTCATGGTTCTGGATCATTGACCAGTTTTCCAGATTGCTAGTACAGTAACATAACCACTCTGTTACCATACCCTATGCCACCATGCCCCATGCATCAATAATTGCAAATGCGCATGCCTGACTAATGACCATTGGTGCTGCCTAAGCTTCATCAGAGATGACTGCAAATGCGGACAACTTAGAAATACAAAGGAAGTGGATGAGAAATTAATGCAACATCTGCTCCCCTGAATTTTTTACCAAAATTAGATGCACATAACTGACATTTCATTTGGAGAGACAATGGCCTAGTAGTATTATCACTGGACGATTAATCCAGAAACTTGGCTAATATTCTGGTACCCAGGTTCGAATCCCGCCACAGCAGATGGTGGAATTTGAATTCAATCAAAAATATCTGGAATTAAGAATCTATTGATGACCAAGAAACCATTGTTGATTGTCAGAAAAAGCCACCTGGTTCACTAATGTCTTTAGGGAAGGAAATCTGCCGTCCTGACTAATCTAGCTTTCATGTGACTCCAAATCCACAGTAATTTGGCTGACTCTCAGTGGTCCTTGGGCAACTAGGGATGGGTAATAAATGATGGCCAGCCAACGACGCCCATGTCCCACGAATGAATAAAATAGAAGTATCATCACAGGGTATTCTGTCAGGTTATTTTACAGAAAAATCAATTAGATAGAATTTTTTGAAATGGGTAATGCAGTGAGTTGGAGACTGGGGCAAAGTTTAGAGTTGAAGCCTGCTGCTTGACTGGCATTAAGGAAACTTCACTTTGCAGCTGAAATTTCCTGCACATAATGGATGCCCAGGCTGGGAAAAGCTGTCATTCTTAGCACTGGTTTCCTCAACTTGTCGATTACAGCAAAACAAAACATAATATTCATAGAATCATAGAACAGTGCAGAAGGAAACCATTCGGCCCATCAAGTCTGTACCGACCCTATTCCTGTAATCTCACACATTTACTCTGCTAATCTCCCTGATACTAGGGTCAATTTAACATGGCCAATCATGTAACCCGCACATCTTTGGACTGTGGAAGGAAACCGGAGCACCCAAAGGAAACCCACGCAGCCACAAAGAACAAAGAACAGTACAGCACAGGAAACAGGCCCTTCGGCCCTCCAAGCCTGTGCCGCTCCTTGGTCCAACTTTAGTTGACACGGGAAGAAAGTGCAAACTCCACACAGACAGTGACTGAGGCTGGAATTGAACCCGGGTCTCTGGCGCTGTGAGGCACCAGTGCTAACCACTGTGCCCCCGTGCTGCCCATCAAATTGTTAAATTAGCTTGCTCCCCAAAAACACCAATACGATCGCTTTACATTGTTCTTTTGACAATTTACACACGTTTAAACCTTCAAGGATGTTGAACCTAAAAAACTGGAAAGGATTTTCTGGCAGGTAAATTTTCAGTCGTCCTACACCTGATGGCTCTGCGTCCAGTCTTAAAAAGTAAGCCTCATTTCAGTTCCAAATTTTACAGATGGCAATTATGGTAATAAGGTCCTGTACTTGACTCTCTTCCATTTCGGACAAGGTTCCGCCCACAGCAACATGCTCACCTATATGTGATATAGACACACCCATTTGAAAATAGCCCTGGCCTACTTTGAAGTATGTTTTAAAGCAGGCTTGTTGCATTTCATTTATAATGCTTTCGACATTTTCTTTTTGACTAAGCTCTTCTGGCTTCTTGCATTGTCAGTGCAGAATTGCGATGATGGGAATTCTCTTGGGAGTTCCGATTTACCGTGTGACCTGGTGAAATGGATGAACATATAAGGTCACATGCCATGAGGATGTAATTTGCCCCATTGTATAAATCTTTCCTGTAAGACTGCAAAGGTGTCAGAATTGTCCTTCTGTGCATTCATTGGCAGAAGTTTTGAGAACCTTCTGGTCCTGTATTAGCATCCTTCTGAAGGCAAATTCAAATAGATGCCACTTCTTCCTCTTGTTCCTTGAAAACGACATAGATTCCCAGATGGAATGGATGCTTCTCTTGCCCTCTGGAAGTTCTACTTGCTGCCCTCCACTTGTATGTTGTGCTTCACCCAGTGTTTCTTCCTCCAATCACTGACATTTCTCTCCTGCTATAACCTGTGTTGGTGCTAGGGCAACTGAATTGCATGTTGCACTGTTCTAACAAGATCTTGACTGGTTATGCCATCACTTCTGCCCTTAGATTCATATTAATGCTATCACTATGATCACCTATTTCCACCTTCATAACATTGCTCAACTTCATCCCTGTCTCAGCTCATCAGCTGCCGAAACCCTCACTCATGCCTTTATTATCTCTAGATTCGACCATTCCAACACACCCACGTTCTACCCCCCCATAGACTTGAGGTTATCTGCTGTCTGTATTTTAACTCGGAACAAGTCCTGTTCGCTTATCACTGCTGTGCTCGCTAAACTACATTGAGTTATAGTCAAGCAGTGCCTTGACATTAAAATTCTCATCTTTGTTTTCAAATCCATCCATGACCTCCCTGTAATGTCCTCCAGCCCCTCAACCCCCTGTGATATCTGTGCTCCTCTAGTTCTGAACTCCTGTGCACGTCCAATTACTATTCCTCCGCTATTGGTGACCGTGTCTTCATTTGTTTAGGCCCCAAGATCTGTAATTCTTTCCGTAAAGCTCCTCATCTCTACCTCAATTCTTCCTTTGAGACAAATCTTAAGACCTATCTCTTTGAACAGAGTTTTGGTCTCATTGTGTGCTTGGTGTCTTCATTTTATGCAGCTCCTATGAAGTGCCTTTAGACATTTCATTACATTAAACGAGCAATATAAATACAAATTGTTGCTTTCATCATGAATCTCAACTTTTATGAAGTTGTTCACTTGTGCTCTTTGACCTACATTGGTTCCTGATTAAGCTACACTTTGATTTAAAAATTCCTATCCTTATTTTCATATCCTTCCTAGGCTTTGCCCCTCTGCAATTCTGTAATCTCCTCCTGCCCTGTGGTGATTTTCCAGTTTGAGCCTTTTGCTCATCCCTGGTTTAATTTGCTCCAACATTGGTGGCTGTGCTTTTAGTTGCAGAGGTCCTAAGTGTTGCAATGTTCTTCCTAAACCTCTCCGTTTCTGCACCTAATTTTAGTAATTTAAGGCATTCCTTAAAATCCACCTTTTTAACCAAACTTTTGATCATCTGCTCTAATATCTCCTTATGTCACTCTGCGTTAAACACTCTTTGATAACACTACTGTGAAGCACCATGGAATATTTTACTATTTAAAGGTTCTATATCAATGCGATTTTTTGCTGCTGTTCTGTAAAACAAAGACATATAGCAACAAACTGATCATGCAGTGATCCTAATAGCACTGCGGGTGTACCTACACCTCACGGACTGCAGCAGCTCAAGAAGGTAGCTCACCAACACCTTCTCAAGGGAAATTAAGGATGGACAATAAATGCTTGCCTAGCCAGTGACGCCCACATCCCACAAAGGAATAAATACAGGAATTCTCACCTAGTACAACAAATGGACAATTATACTGGGACCATGGCTTACGTGAAGCAAGAATGTTTATCTTGGCATCTCGGGTCCAACAGAATTTATTTTCTTAATTTGCTCCCAGATCTGCCTTATGGTGTTAACTTGTGAAGCAATTTCTTCCCACACAGCTTGAAGGTCTATTTTTAGGTTGCAGCTTTCTGCCATGAAGAGGGATATCTTACTTTGCACATTTCTCTTATCAAGACCTCCAACACATGGGAATATTGAACACACAGGACAGGAAAGGATAATTTGGTCCATTTGACCAGTGACAGGATATAAAACAGAAAGTAAGGTGTACTATCTGCATCCCTCAAATCATTTTCTTACCAAATCACTTTTCAACTCCTTACAATTATTAATATTATCAAACCTGACCTCTTCGGGAAGGTCATTCTAAACACTCATAACTCTCCATATGAAACATTTGCATCTGATATGATTATTCACCTTCAGTTATCCAGTACTAATTCCGAAAATCCCATGCACATTTTCCAGGGATCTCTTCCTAATGAAGTGGAGTCATAAATTCTTCTCCTATAGCCACATCATTCACTATGGGCATGCAGACCCCCGAACCTCCTGGACTCAGGAAATCAGAGCTGGAGTGTGGGGGGACAAGGGGTGACCATAAAGAGATTTATAAAATCATGAGGGGCATAGATAGGGTGGATAGCCAAGGTCTTTTCCCCAGGATAGGGGAGTCCAAAACTAGAGGACATAGGTTTAAAGTGAGAGGGAAAAGGTTTAAAAGGGACCTGAGGGGCAACTTTTTCATGCACAGGGGGTGCGTACATGGAATGAGCTGCCAGAGGAGGTGGTAGAATTGGGTACAATTACAACAGTTAAAAGACATTTGGACAGGTACATGGATAGGAAAGGTTTAGAGGGATATGGGCCAAACCCAGGCAAATGGGACTAGTTCAGTTTAGGAAACCTGGTCGGCATGCACGAGTTGTCCGAAAGCCCTGTTTCAGTGCTGTATATCTCTATGAGTCTCTATTTGTCAGGATTATGGTGAGAAACTTCTGATCCTTCAGTATTTAGCATTCTCTTTTGGGCATCCTTTTCTTGGCTGAGCAGAAGATGGATGCTCACTGTTCCAGTTAGCTGCATTAGCAAATTTCCTGTAACGGAGTTGCACAGGACATTAGGCAGATCAGTGCAATTTTAATAATAGCTCTCAAGCAGCCTCCTACATATCAGGGAAGTGAAACATAACTTTCTTTCAGATAAACAGCAAGCCCATATCTTACTTTTCTGCACTCATGCCCAATATATCTGAGTCACCGTCATTACTAAATCCAAGAGTGCCTTGCTGTACCCGTTAATATTTTTCACTATTTGAATGAATGTGTTCAATTGTTGTCTCATCAAAATGAGATCATAAAGGAAATACACATCTGATTAATGAAGTCGTGTATTAAATGTATACTAATATGTTTTCAACCTCATTATCCTCTGAGTCCTGATGAGCTACAAGGCTAAATAATTTGGTTATTGGTATAAATAAATGCTGGAATCATGAGTGTTTCTCAGAGTAGCAGGGTAGGGCAGACGCCAGGGATAATCTTAATGAGTATAAGTTCTGCTTGAGGTTTATCTTAGAAAACGTGTTCAAACTGATACCCATAAAAACCCAGACTTGGAAGCTAAGGGCTGTTTTGTCTTTTTTTATGATTCTTTCACAGGATGTGGATGCTCATCCCTAATTGCCCTTGAACTGAGTGACTTGCAAGGCCGTTTCAGAGGGAACTGTCAGTTAACTACCAGCCAGATTGCCAGAGGTCTGGGGTCACATGTAGGCCCGACAAGTTAAGGGTGGCAGATTTCTTTCTGGGGCTGTAAGGTTTGGATCGATGGACATTAGTGAACTGAATGGGTATTTACAACAATCATTAATAAGTGTCATTATTGATTACTGATCCAATTTTATTATTAATTCAATTTAAATTCCAACAGATGCCATGTTGAGATTTGAACTTGCATCCCAGAGCATTCGCCTAGGCCTCTGAATTACTGGTTTGGTGACAATACCACTACACCAACATCTCCTCTCAGTGGCTCGAAGCAATTCCAGCAATACAGTTCATCAATATATCTCTATCAGTCACAAGGATTGACCAAAGCTTTATTGAACCTTAATTTTCACTACTGGTTGGAGGAAATCAGGATTGAAGAATCTTAATTTTCTTGATTAAGGTCCCTTCAATCCTGATTTCCTCCAACCAATAGTGAAAAGTAAGGTTCAAAAAAACACTCATAATTCCAGACGGTAGTATCATCAGTATCTGCATAACATTGGTTCTATATCTGTAAAATGACACCACCTCACTACTAATCTCATCTTAATGTTACGGACAGAAGGAGGTGGTTGAATGCAACTTTATACTGTCAGCTCAAGTATGGCACGAGAGCTGACAAGGCTTGCTACAAACTGAAGAATATTCCAGAAGCATGGAAACATCTACCAATGCCATCATCCATCCCTACCCACTAAACCCCTCCCCCCCCCCAACCCCGCACAACTGCCGGATCCCCATGCCATTTTTCCCAGGGCGGAACAGGCTGCCAGCAGGATCTACCAGTCCTGCCAATGTCTACGGCGTTTTGCGTGGCTCGCCCGTTCCACCACTGGGGAACCCGCCAGCGGGAAAGGCTGGAAAATCCTGGCCTGAGTGCCCAATCGGTGGAGCCTACTTCAGCCCTCATAGATGCTGCCTCATTTGTATTCGTGCCAATTTACTAACAAGCCTGCAGGGATTGTACTCAAATGAGACCAAAATTGGGCAATGTTAGCACTAAGGGGAATATCACCGAGTCTGTGTTTGTCTGACGCAAGAAACAAGTTTCAAATCTTTGTTGAGAACCGCTTTAAATTTAAAAAGACTAATTTGGTAATCTTTAGCTTTTTCCCCTTATTCTATTGGTGCTGTGGTGACAGTACAATAAACATACCCTCAAAATATTTCATGTATTGTATTTTGATTTACTATTTAGAATCCTGAAAATAAAGTAATTGTTCCTAAATAACCTATGCATGTCTCATCCTCTTCCCAAATGACACTAATCCAGAGAAGAATTTTAGCCTCCAAGTATTGGTGGGTGTGGGTTGCAGGAGTTTCAAATTCACAGCCGCAAGCCACTTCCGACATACGTGTTTAACAGAGGTGAGTTTGGTTGCGTCTGACTAACCTGCTCACCAGAGTCAGCACAATCATTAAGGCAGAAGGAATGGCAATTAGCACAGCCATTTATCTCATTAACATGTGGCAATGGAGGAGTTTTATATTGAATTAAACAGAGAATTGAATATTAATACTTCCAGCATGGATTTTCTAGGGTCTGGGGAAATCTGGCAGTGAACTGAAGGTGAGATTGGGCAACAGTCTATGGGGGTGTTTAGAGTTGAGATTACCCAATAACAGTCTCAATGCGTACAGTTGCTTCATCAACACAAGTTTTTTTAAGAGGATTGGAAGCTTTCAAATGGACAAAATGCAAGTCATTGGGCGTTGCCATGGTTATTTTTGAGAGGATATCAAATAAGGAAGACAAAACCGTGGCCAAAGTTCATGCCAGTGGGATTCTCTGGTCCCACTGGCTGAGCGCCAAATTCTCCGCCCTTGCTTTCAGCAGTGGCAGGGTGTGAATGGCCAGAAAATACCCCCCTTGTCTTACAAGTTTGACTGAATTTTTCGAGGAGATGACTAGGTATGTAGGCGATGGTAGTGCAGTTGATGTAGTTGACATCAATTTCAGTAAGGCTTTTGACATGGTCCCACATAGGAGGCTGATGAAGAGGGTAAGAGCCCATGCGATCCAGAACAATTTGGCAAACTGGATCCAAAATTGGCTGAATGGCAGGAGACAAAAGGTGATAGTCGAAGGTTGTTCTTGTAACTGGAAGCCTGCGTCCAGTGGTGTTCTGCAGGGATCGGTGTTAGGTCCCTTGCTGTTTGTAGTGTTCATTAATGATCTGGACGTGAATGTAGGAGGTATCTAAGTAAGTTTGCAGATGACACAAACATTAGTGGTCTGGTAAATAGTGAGGTGCAAAGCATTAGATTACAGGATGATAGAGATGGGCTGGTTAGACGGGCAGAACATTGGCAAATGGAATTTAACCCTGAAAAGTGTGAGGTGATGCATTTTGGAAGGACTAACAAAGCACGGGAATATACAATGAACGGTCAGACCCTAGGAAGTGCAGAGGATCAGAGTGGGACCTTGGTGTGCATGTCCATAGATCTCTGAAGACATCAGGACTGGTAAATAAGGTGGTTAAGAAGGCATATGGGATGCTTGCCTTTATTAATCAAGGCTTTGAATGTAAGAGCAGGGAGGTCATGATGGGGCTGCACAAAAGGCTGGTTAGGCCACAGCTGGAGTACCATGCGCAATTCTGGTCACCACTATATAGGAAGGAAGTAATTGCATTGGAGAATGTGCAGAGGAGATTCACCAGGATGTTGCCTGGGCTGGAGCGTTTCAGCTATGAAGAGAGACTGGATAGGCTGGGGTTGGTTTCCTTGCAGCAAAAAAGGCTGAGGGGGGACCTAATTGAAAGATATAAAATTATAAAAAGATGTAAAAAAAAAATCACCATTTTTTTAATGGTGATATGATATTATGATGGATAGGGGGGGGGATAGGAAGGGACTTTTCCCCTTAGATGAGGGGTCAATAACAAGGGGAGGTAGATTTAAGGTAAGGGGCAGGAAGTTTATAGGAGATTCAAGAAATAATCTTTTCACCCAGAGGGTGGTGGGAATCTGGAACACTGCCTGAAAGGGTGATGGAGGTGGGAACCCTGACAGCATTTTAAAAATATTTAGATGGGCACATGAAAAACCATAGCATGCAAAGCTACGGGTCAAGTGCTGGAAAATGTGATTAGAATCGCTAAGTGCTTGATGGCCGGTGTGGACATGTTGGGCCGAAGGGCCTCTTTCCATGCTGTAAAATGCTATGATTCTACGACATCACACAGGAGAACATGGAGAATAGCAGACTGGAGAGCAACAAAGGGGCCAAAGATTATAGGAGACACCAAGAAGTCACTGACAAGAGCTCAGTTTCTTTAGTCTATCTAAAGTGTAATGTTTCCATAGGCTCAGGTGGTGACAGAGATGGTCACAGAGTCCTGCAGTCTCCTACAGGAAGGGGACTTGGTCTTGCTGGATCTAAGGGCAACCAGGCAATAAATGCTGGCCAGCCAGCGATGCCCATGTCCCACTAATGAATAAAAAACCCTTCAGATTCATTACCCAATCCATTACTATTCAACAACAAAACAGAAAGTTTCAGCAGGTCTGACAGTATTGTGGAGAGAGAACAGAGCTAACGTTTCAAGTCTGGGTGGCTCTTCGTCAAAGTCTACTGTGAACTCCTATCATTCAGCTTTTCTGTGGTGGCCCTATGTGTGAAACTTAGCAGAGTTTGAAGAGGATTGCTGTGTTGGATGGAGACTCTCCAGAGCTGTCTTTGCCACCAGTGTCTCCATGTGCTAACTTGTGAATTGTGGATCACTGGGTGAAATCCCAGCCAACTCCCTAACTGGAGCCACCAAAGCATGAGCACATGTTAATGCATGTCCTGTACCTTTACACTCTCAGGAGAACTGAGCATCTCTGAAGAATGATTCTCCTCTATCCCCCCAATAACTCTTGCTGTACACATGAGATTATAGAACATAAAAGAAAAATATATGAATTTGTCAAGACAAAGTAACATTCTTTATAATTGTGCTCAGGCTTCTCATGATTCAATCATTTACAAAGTAAAGCCAGCATATTGTCAAAGATATTTTTAATTCTGTCACCAGGCATTTGCGAGTTTCCAATCTCTCCATTTCTGATGAAGTGGGATGCTGATGTCCCACTTATCTCCATGGCATCCTCCTCTGCAACTGTAAACTGAACAATTTACGATGGGTCACCTCCCGTTCTCTCCCTCTCACTAGTGTTTTTGCATTGCCTTTACCTACAAGCAGTGAGAAAACAGATCAATGGGTGAGAGAAAATCATGTATTCACTCAATACATTCAGTGAGGTGATTGCGAGACAGATAGATCACATTATATCCGGTCTGGGGTGAGTGGAAGTGACTGGACACATGAGTTAGTGTTGAAAATCATAGAAAGTGAAGGATGGATTCTGAGTGATGCGACAAAGTACACTTGACAAAACAGAGTGAAAGCAGTGGGGGTTTTACACAACTGGACGGTGAATCAACAAATATACACCTTTTTGCTTACTTTCTTTTTATTCCTTTGTGGGACATGGGCGTCGCTGGCTGGCCAGCATTTATTGCCCATCCCTAGTTGCCCTTGGAGGACAGTTGAGAGTTAACCACATTTCTGTGGTTTTGGAGTCACACGTCAGCCAGACCAGGTAAGGATGGCAGATTTCCTTCCCTAAAGGACATTAGTGAACCGGGTGGGTTTTTCCGACAATCGACAATGGTTTCATGGTCATCAATAGACTCTTAATTCTAGATTTTTTTATTGAATTCAAATTCCACCACCTGCTGTAGTGGGCTTGGAATCCAGGTCCCCAGAACATCAGCTGAGTTTCTGGATTAATAGCCTAGCAATAATACCATTAGGCCATTGCCTCCCCTTCTTGGTGAGGTCATCAAACTGCTTCCTTCTCCAAATCCAATCCCCCTGTTGCCCCCCCCCCCCCTCCCCCCCCCCCCCCCCCCCCCACCCCCGACCCCTCACTCCCCCCATCACTTCCAATCACAACTTCTCACTGCCTGCTATAAGTTTCTTTTTCCCATTGCCAGGGAAAGTTACTCGCCAGGGAAAGTTACTCCTCCTGCTCCTGGTTGTAAGCCTCACTAAATCTGTGCACTGGCCTCGCATTTTTTTCCTAGCTGCTTTGAACTCGGTTTTTGCATTGGCGCTGTAAGTTGTAGATTTCAGGTCATGTCACGTGAGTGCACATCAATTCCATCGTGCAACTTGGGAGTCGCGCTGCCTGGAAGGAAAAAAATGAGTGATACAGTCAGGTCAGAGTGAATTTTACTTCTGTGTTTCATAGGAGCAATCCCCCCACCCCCTCCCCCCCACCCCCCACCCTCCCGCCACTACCTGTGTACGCTTCTCTAGCATGCCCCTATGTATGCAGCTTAGCAGACTTTTGCTTCAATATCAAGTCCCACGTTCAGTACAGAAGGAGGCCATTCAGCCCCTCACGTCTGTACTGACCACAATCCCAAGGCCCTATTCCCGTAACCCTCATTTACCCTGCTCATCCCCCCTGATACTATGGTCAATTTAGCATGGCCAATCAACCTAACCCACACACCTTTGGATTGTGCGAAGAAACCGGAGCACCCGGAGGAAAACCACGCAGACACAGGGAGAATGTGCAAACTCCACACAGTGACCGAGGCCGGAATTGAACCCGGGTCCCAGCGCTGTGAGGCAGCAGTGCTAACCACTGTGCCACCCACACACAGCAACCCACAACAACCATGTAACCCTTCCATAAATGGAGTTGAATATCAAGCATGAATGTAAACATGTATTCAGGCAGCTAATTGGGACTCCAGATGTAGCTAATTGATTAACAAACAAAGAAAAGAATATTAGACACTGTCATTGGACACGTGAATTTATTCTTACCGTATATGCTGGGCACTTAACCATTTTAGTAACATGATAAGATGAAAAGTAATGGTTTTTAATCACTGTGTACACTTACTTTCTTGGTAACTGCTTATTGATTATCTGTTAAAGTAATGGGTGGCACAGAGGAAAGATTTTAGCATCACGGAAACACCAAACTCTATGGAAAGGGAAGCTGTAGTCATTATTAGTTCAAACAATTGGAATAACCACTCCAGATCATCAGCAAAAAATAAGCCCTGCAAATCCTGCAAAAATCCAACAGGGCACCAGATGTCAAAGTACAAGCAGCATTCACCATGTTCAGATGGAGGGCAGGGGCAGATCTGGTGCATCTCATTGTAGAAATCAACATTCTCAGCCTTCAAAGTACAGGTCACAACTGCTGGGTACAAACCTAAAAGCTGCAAAAGATGTTCTTTAATAAAAAAAGGTGTTCTCGTGCATCAGTCACTGAAAGTAAGCATGCAGGCAGCATCATAGAATCCCTACAGTGCTGAGGGAGGCTATTTGGCCCATCAAGCCTACACCAACAACAACCCCACACAAGCCTTATCCCCATAATGCCACGTATTTACCCTACTAGTCCCCCTGACACTAAGGGGCGATTTATCATGGCCAATCCGCCTAACTCACACATCTTTGGACTGTGGGAGGAAACTAGAGCACCCAGAGGAAACCCAGGGAGAACATGCAAACTCCACACAGTCACCCAAGGCTGGAATTGAATCTGGGTCCCTGGCGTTGTGAGGCAGCAATGCTAACCACTGTGCCACAATGCCACCCCAGCAAGAGGATTTGAGTATAGGAATAGGGATGTTTTACTGCAATTGTACAGGGCATTGGTGAGGCCACACCTGAAATATTGTGTACAATTTTGGTGTCCTTATCTGAGGAAGGATATCCTTGCTATAGAAGGAGTGCAACGAAGGTTTACCAAGCTGATTCCTGGGTCTTCCATATGAGGAGAGACTAAATCGGTTAGGATTGTATTCATTGGAGTTAGAAGAGTGAGAGTGGATCCCATAGGAACTTATAAAATTCTAACAGGATTAGACAGGGTAGATTCAGAAAGAATGTTCCCGATGGTAGGAGAGTCTAGAGCTAGGGGTCATAATTTGAAAATAAGGGGTAAACCTTTTAGGACTGAGGTGAGGAGAAATTTCTTCACCCAGAGAGGAGTGAATGTGTGGAATTCACTACCACAAAAAGTAGTTGAGGCTAAAACATTGTGTAATTTCAAGAAGAAATTAGATATAGCCCTTGGGGTTAAAGGGATCAAGTGATTTGGGGGGAAGGTGGTATCAGGAAATTAATTTTAATGATCAACCATGATCAAAATGAATGGCATAGCAGGCTGGAAAGGCTGAATGGCCTACTCCTGCTTCTATTTCCTATGTTTCTATACATGTCCAAATTCCAAACTTTGGCAAAAGAGAGAGACTGCAAAGTTTTGTACTGAATGGTGGTAAATGGTCATTAAGTAAAATCAATACATTTAGCTGCATAAGGCTATTTTTTACGAAGATTAGTGTATGTGGCAAATGCAAAGTCACTATAACCATGCTGGTGAATAGTCAGCAATTTCTATTGAACAACACTGAATTAAGATGCTTTTTTGGGGGGTCAGATCAGAATAGACGCAGTGAGAAAAACACATTCCCTTTGAAATTCCAGCCAACCTCATCGGGGGTGTGTAATCAGAATTGAAGCAGGATGGGAAATTATTCCCCAGATACACAATCACTTTTAATCTACATGAAAGAATTTGTCTTGGAGCTATGTGGGATTACAGATTTTGAGGGAGGAGATGGAGAAGATGCCCAAAGGATGTACAAACTAGCTACCTGACTCACTGAACAGCAGCCTGTGCAATAGTTTTATCTCATCAGCGATGAATCATTGACATCTGTCAAATGTATTGAGTCTGATTGCCATTCCTGATTGCCACAGCCCTGTTATTAACTGTGCTCTTTATGTCTCTTCTGTAGAAGTCTATGCTATTACATTCAGCAGTGTCCAATCAAATTGATGATGTAAAGGATACACTTTTACTGAGATGTCGAGAGAAAGAGAGAGAGAGAAGATCAGCAGAGATATGTGTTGCCAACTGACACTGTTTCTATATGTTGCTGGGTCCCTGTGCTTTTGGATTTGTTGACCTGTTAGGATCACAGACTTCCTGCAGAACCTGCTTTCTGTATAGTGCGCAAGAAACAATACTTTTCACTGTATACTAATACTAATGTGACAATAATAAATCAAATCAAATCAGAAATTTAAATAGGTGAGGAGATTCCATTCCAGAGGTTAGGCTATGGAAGGATCAGGTACTGTGAGCCAAATGACCATTTCAAATTCCATGCTAACTATTTTCAAGCTAAAGTTTATCGACCTGGAAAGTCTATGACAAGATTCCAAGTTTCTGCAATAGATGATCAGATTTTGTCTGTTCATGGCCTTGTGCACTATCCATTGTAAATACAGCATCTGCAGATTTCTGTGGACTTTTATTTTGGTCTGAATTTGCTGATAGGATAGGATGTTATTCTTATTGTTTTTATATGTTCAAAACTGGAACTTGAGGCTAGGAATAGTTTGAAGGCATGGTTGCAACACCTATCCACAGCCTCAGGTGAAATCAAGTACAATGAAGCACATCTGGCAATGCAAATCAACATTTGAGAAAATATTTATCACCGTAACAGTTCTATTGTTTCAACCAACATTCACGCCTATCAATAGGGAAAGGGTAAAAAATGCTTCAGCACTCATAAATCCAGTCCCAGGAATCCAAATACCAATATTATTGAGAAATACTTTGGTAAAAAGTACCATTAAGTTTCGTAAGTCTCCTTTCATGGAAGCTAATTCTAATTCTATCACAAAACATGGAAAACCGTCAGAGCCAATGTAGATTAAGAAACAGTTTACACCCGAAGAGAGTACAGCTCCATTTATTTCAACCACTTAAGAGAAGCCCTCTGGGACTGTAACAAGAAACATGGTTATGGTTCTCAGAACAAAAATAAGACTGCATCCTGCTGTTTAGAAACTGCACCCTGCCTGCTGATGCCTTGCAAGTCTTCACAACAAGCAAAACCAGCAGGCAACTAACGCTTTCAGACAAACTGTAACAGACCCGAGTCAGACAATTGAGTACCTGATCTCATGTGACCAAGTCGTGGAGCTGCTGAAGTTTGCACTAGGATATTTTAGGCAAAACTGGAGACCTTGCTACCAGCAATGTGCAGCCTCATTGTAGCATATAAATAATAATGTCCCATTGCATAATTCCCATCTTCCAGCAAAACTCCACTCACAACATCACAACTAACCGGCTCCGTTTTAACATTCATTAATGGGATGTGGGCATCGCTGGTTAGGACAGCATTTTAAGCTCCTTAGAACCAAATAAAAGTTCTGTTCAAGGTCATTTGATTTTGCTCTAGGTATTATTTGTCTTTTCAGCACCCAATTTTGCTTTCTTGAGGTGTTTTCACTGCAGATATGGACCCGGACCTTGAGGTCCGGGTCCATAGGACTCTAAAATCGGTCCTGCAGGTGGAGGAGGTGGTTAAGAAGTCGTATGGTGTGCTGGCCTTTATCAATCGAGGGATTGAGTTTAGGAGTCCGGGGATAATGATGCAGCTATATAAGACCCTTGTCAGCCCCACTTGGAGTACTGCGCTCAGTTCTGGTCACCTCATTACAGGAAGGATGTGGAAATGATTGAAAGGGTGCAGAGGAGATTTACAAGGATGTTGCCTGGATTGAGTGGCATGCCTTATGAGGATAGGCTGAGGGAGCTCGGTCTTTTCTCCTTGGAGAGACGTAGGATGAGAGGAGACCTAATAGAGGTATATAAGATGTTGAGAGGCATAGATCGGGTGGACTCTCAGAGGCTTTTTCCCAGGGTGGAAATGGCTGCTATGAGAGGACACAGGTTTAAGGTGCTGGGGGGTAGGTACAGGGGAAATGTTAGGGGGAAGTTTTTCACACAGAGGGTGGTGGGCGAGTGGAATCGGCTGCCATCAGTGGTGGTGGAGGCAAACTCAATCGGGACTTTTAAGAGACTCCTGGATGAGTACATAGGACTTAATAGGATGGAGGGTTATAGGTAGGCCTAGAAGGTAGGGATATGTTCGGCACAACTTGTGGGGCCGAAGGGCCTGTTTGTGCTGTAGTTTTTCTATGTTTCTATATATATCAGCATTCTCGATTGCTAATGGGGTTCAAATTCCACCATTTAAGGAGGATGTGTGGTGGATAAGGTGCCAATCAAGTGACTGCTTTGCCCTGGATGGTGTGAAGCTTCTTGGGGGTTGCTGGAGCCTGCACTTAGCCAGGCAATTGGAGAGTATTCCATCACACTCCTGATTTATGCCTTGTAGATGATGGACAGGCTTTGGGGAGTCAGGAAGTTAGTTATTTGCACAGAGCATATGAAATAGAAGCAGAAGAAGGCCATTCAATCCTTCAAGCCTGCTCCTCCATTCAGTAAGATCATGGATGATCTTCTATTTCAATAACTATCCTTTGATGTTTTTAACTCAGTCTTGAACATACTCAATGACTGGGACTTAACAGCCCTCTGGGGCATAGAATTGTAAAGATTCACAGCCCACTGAGTGAAGAAATTCCTTTCCATCTCTGTCCTAAATGGCTTGCCCCTTATTCTGAGACAATGGCTGAAACTTCCTGGCCATTCCTGCTGGCGAGATCTTCTGGGTCGCCAACGGGTGGAGGATGCAAACAACGGTAAAACCCGTTGACAATGGCCAAGGGAAACACCCTTTTGCATCTACCCTGTCAGGCCCTGTAGAAATTTATTGTTTCTTTTAATTCATTCTGGGGATGTGAGCGCTGCTGGTTGGGTCGGCATTTATTGCCCATCACTAATTTCTCTTGAACTGAATGGTTTGCTAGGCCATTTCAGAGAGCATTTAAAAGTTAACCACATTGCTGTGGGTCTGGAGTCATATGTAAGCCAAACCAGGTAAGGATGACAGGTTTCCTTCCCTGAAGTCACAGTTTTTTTTAATGACAGTCGACAATGGTTTCATGATCAGCATTAGACTTTTAATTCCAGACATTTATTGTGTTCAAATTTCACCATCTGCCGGTAGAATGCAAACCTGGGTCCCCAGAGCATTACCCAGAGTCTCCGGATTATTAGTCCATTGACAATACCACTACACCACTGCCTCCACTGAATGTTTCAGTCAGATCACATTTCATTCTTCTAATAAAGGCCCAGTCTATTTAATTGATTTGATTTGATTTATCATCAAATGTATTGGGATATAGTGAAAAGTATTGTTTCTTCCGCACTGTAGAGGCAAAACGTACCGTTCATGAAGTACAAAGGAAAAAAGGAAAAGGATGGGGTGCAGAATGCCGCCCATTGTAGTACCATATCCATACTATAATTCAATGGAAACCCTACACATCGTTATAGTGTACATTTTTGTGTATCTAACAAAATGGTTGCTTAAAATGACCTGCAGTGAATGTACATGCATTCACCCCAGGAAGTCAATATGCTCCTTCCCCATGCAGTTTTTGGATTTCCTCCAGGTGCTCCAGTTTCCTTCCACAAAGATGTGCAGGTTAGATTGATTGGCCATGCCAAATTGCCCCTTGGTCAGGGGGTTAAGTGGGGTTATGGAGATAGCCTAGTTGGGATTGTTATTGGTGCAGGCTCGATGGGCCAAAATGGCCTCCTTCTGCACTGTAGGAATTCTATGATTTTGAGGATCTCTTTGTGGTTCTTTTGCATTTTCAGTTGAATCACTGCCAGAGAGGTAGCAGACTCATCCACTTGCATCCTGATGGATGTGAACAGGACTGATGGATGGCCTATGTTAGGAGTGCCAAATCAAACTGAAAGATGCTATTTCAGAATTGGCATCTTTGCTAGCTGGGACATGATTATTAATCTTTCATCCAATGAAGATTGCAAGTCATCTTGAATACCAGTCACATCAACATCCAGATGAGTTCTATACCTAAAGGCAAACCTTTATTAAATGCAATATTAGTTGACAAGTGTTTGGCAGGTTCGTGTGGGTTTGTTCTGCTCAGTATCTTAATAGAGACATTACTCCCTTGAAAATAAGCCTTGCATTTCAAAATCCAAGTGCGCAATGCTTTATTACTATTTGGGTTTCTCCAGATTTTGGTTCTTTTGCTCAACAGCAAAGTCAGTTCCATAGGTAAGCTGCATTTCTTACAAACCGGAATGAAACCTTTGTGCACAGGCTAGTCTGGGATATTGTGGCTAGGGCAAAAAGCCCAGTTTAGTTTCTTTGGAATTTTACTTAAGATTTCTACTTTGCACTGTCCCTTCAGAAGATGAGTCATGTAAGCAGCACCAGACATTTGTGTAGTAGACTTAAACAGGTTTAGTCATAGATACAGTCATACGCAGAATCTGGCAGTAACAAAGACTTGTTGAAGGTGGTCCAAATTATATCAACTTGGAACCGGGTCATAAAAGAGTTCAACAGAAAAATGATTCAGTTGAGTTCCTGCAAATGACTTTCTTTGCATTTCTTTCAAATGAACAAGAGGCAAACATTCTTGGGAGTTAAAGTACCTGCCTGATTTGGGCCAGTTAGCGGATGGAATTCTCCCCCTGTCTGAGGACCAAGTCCCATGGTGGGGGATAGTATATGCAATGTTTCCCAATGCAGAGGCTGATGGGGAAATGTTCCAAATCTTCCGGTCTCAACCTTATTAATTATACAACTGGGTATTTTGTGCCATATTCAGTTACGGGGCAGGCCTGATGGCTCATAGTCCACTGTCCCTTCCGGGCGCCATGTTGAAAATGTACCCGGCGTCACTGACCCACAATTGAAGAAAGAATGCGGAACTCCTGAAAACGAAGATAGATCTCTAGGACTATTCTGAGATGGGATCCCTCCAGGATACCGAATCTGGAAAGTCCCCTTGTAGATGCTACCCCCCACCCCCCCAACACCACCCCCCCCCAAACCAACTGCTTTGATGTTCCGGTGTCCAGGGTTGTCAGCAGACTCCATTCTGATCTCTGGAGGCAGCCCCAGGCATTGTTCAGGTGAGTCCCGACATCCGCACTCCACATTGTTACAGATGTGCTTCGCACCGGCTTGTCTTCTCACTGGTATTGAGGAGAATCAGGCGTGGGTGGCCAGGCCTTCATCAGCATTCCATCATTATATTTCATGTTGGCCTCTGGCCAACACCAGCAGGAGATCCTGCTGGAAATGCACGCTGGCCTAAAATTGACATTTGGAATTCTGCCAAGCCCCTGCCACTGGGGAGGAGTGGGGAGAATTCCACCCATATCATAGAATCCCAACAGGACCAAAAGAGGCCATTCGGCCCATCAGGTCTGCACCGACCACAATCCCACCCAGGCCCTATCCCTGTAACCCCACATATTTACCCTGCTGGTCTGCCTGACACTTAAGGGGCAATTTAGCATAGCCAATCCACCTAACCCGCACATCTTTGGAGTGTGGGAGGAAACCGGAACACCAGAGAAAACCCACGCAGACATGGGGAGAACATGTTGACTCCACACAGACAGTGACCCAAGCCATGAATTGAACCCGGGTGCCTGGTGCTGAGGCAGCAGTGCTAACCACTGTGCCACCGTGGTGGTAGTTTTTAAAGGTTGCTTCCATATTCTGGCAAACTACCTAGAGTCAGATCTACTTAGTATATTGAAGATTTCTAATGTTTATAAAGCCTAAAGTTATTCAGAAAGCAATCTGTGAGATTGAGACCCCTATTTGATCAATGAAGAGCCAGTCCATCCTGTGGCTGTCACTGGTTGATTATTTTCTTTAATGGATCCTTTGGTAATCAATAATGTTGGCTTTCTTTGAATATTCCTCAAGCATAACAATAAGAATAAGAGGCTAATTAATTTCCCAGTGCAACATGCCATTGCGAGAGCCATGCTGAGGGTGACATTTTTCTTGAAGGGACTTCCACCTAAGGTTAAAAAGTACAAAAAGAGAACCTCAAAGTCAAGTCAAAAATATACATTTTCAACATGCTAAAGGTTGAGGATAACTTGTTAGAAATTACTACTTTCAGAGCGACATAGAATCAATATCAATAATAGTGCAGTTGCACAGTGCAGTGCAACAACAAGATTCAGAGCATCATGTGCATCCAGCAAATCAGTGCTGTTGACAATACTGTCCATTTGGAAACCTGTGTGTGGAAGTCGACGTGCCTCATATGACTTTCCACCCATTAACTCTCACCTGCTGTAGTGTACGTGTGGCCTACTCACATCATTCTTAAAGCAACCAGCACTGTCAAACCTGAACTGCAGCCACAGCTTAAGTTAACGCACCACACATCCTTTCAAAAAGTTAAATTATTACGCTGGATCTCTGCCAACAGCTATTCAGTGACAATAAATCTAATGCAAATACTCTGTTGCCTAAACTTAAAGCAGTTCAATAGAAAAATGGACTCTCTGCACACTCTATGAATGATGTGGAGATCAGGACTCTCTGCACTCTATGAATGGCATTGCTGCACAGAACAATTATGAATCTGGTTCATGTGACAACTTTGTCCCCGCAGCGTAGTATGTACCGTCCTTTACTGATCTAATAATCAAACAATGCAACCTGCTGCCACCATCTCATGCTGCACCATATTGTTTTACTGTACAGTATGTTCTGCTCCAAGTTACCATGCAAATTCCACGTACAGAACCTCTTGTTTGTTTAACCAGGTTGTGAATGCACCTGACAGGATCAGTGAAGCAATACTCAGCTTCCCTTGAAGTGTAAGTGGAATGTTGTAATCGTTTCCACTTGCGTCTCCATGCCAAACTTCCAGTACCCTCTTAGCCTATTATGATATGTTCCAAGTTTTCCTCACCTTCTCCTACCCGCATCATCCTGATATCAATGTTAATGGTGGATTAATATTGAGGTTGGGGAAGGAGATATCTTTACAAAGATGATCATTTTCCATTGTTTTTCCCTGGCCGGGGTACAGTTCTGCAGGCAACTGGTAAATATTTATTTGTGAGCCCATAGGGTGCTGGCAACTTATCCTTCTTGGCATGATATCTGAGACCAATCCTGGCCTCATCATGTACACATTTGTACACTTCCACTCAGCACAACTGAACCAGAGACAGGAATCTCAATAAGTTGCTCTGTGCCTAATTTAATGGTACTGAGGCAACTATTCATATCCTTACCACCATCTCAGCTAGGATCAACTCATTGGCCGGAATTTTACTGTTCTGCCCGCCACGAGAATCGGAGTGGACAAGGGGAGGACAATGGAAACGTCTGTTGACCTCGGGTGGGATTTTATGGTTTCAGGATAAGCGAGGCCTTAAAATCCCGTCCACCCAATACAAACTGAGTGTTGAATCTGGAAATCTCTTGGCCTCCATGGCTTAACTGACGGCTAAGTCAAACTCTAAGTTATCAGTGAGGGAGGTGCTCCTCCTCCTAGTTAGATTTCTCCAAACAGATTTCCTCCTTTACTCCGCCCTCCTATTTTAAGGGTGGTAATTTATTCTGTAAATCATCCTGGCTTTTATTTCAATCTGGTAAATATCATAAACCTCTTTCTGGATCAGGTCCCTCCATTTTAACATATACGCTTTATCAGGACAACAATACTGCATCATTTCCAAAGATGTGCTGGTTAGGTGCATCAGCTATGCTAAATTGCCCCTACTGTCCTGGGATGCGTAGGTTAGAGGGATTAGTGGGGTAAATAAGTGGAGTTTTGGGGATAGGGCTTGGGTGGGTCAGTGCGGATTCGATGGGCTGAATAGCCTCCTTCTGCACTGTAGGGATTCTATGGATTCTATGATTTCCAACATCTAAGTGTTCAATAGGATAGCAGCATCCACCAATAAATCATCCCATTCAATTATTTGAAAGAAATTCAGAGACTCTCCTGCTGTCCTCCCTGCCTTCACTCTAGCATTGCAGACTGTGCCTACAGAATTTTCCACTCCCACCAGTAATACGGATCATGGCGTACTTAATTTGGCAGGAGGCAAAACATCAATTTCCCGACAGCAGAATAAATGGTGCAAATTTTGTTCACTCGAAGAATTTAAGTTGGAGGGGGGAAATTAAAGTTGGGCGGAGCTTCCCAGTTAACAATATTGGGGTCCCCATTTGCATTCAATTAACATCTCATTCATGCTCATTAAAAAGCCACCTCGTCGGAGTTAAGTTCACCCTCTAAACTAGCTTCCCCGCCAGCAAGAATCTAAAACATTCAGCTGCACAAATATATATAAGTGGTGAGCCACCTGGTGATCTTCACCTCTCCCATGACTCTGAGGTCAGCAGAAGGCTTTCTCCTTCTCGGGCACTTTGCATAACTTCACTCAAGGGCCATTAGCAAACGCTGCACCAAGGCTGGGCAACAGAATTAGGTGAAGGCGGGGGAGGGTGGAGGGGGGTGAGGGGGTGGGGGGGGGGGGGGGGGGGGAGGTGGAATGTGGTAGGGTGGACTAGGAAGGAGGACTGGCCAGGCGGAAGGGTCGGGAGAGTGTCCAGAGGAGGGAGGAGAGAATGTCTGGAGAAGGGGAGGAGAAAGTGTCCGGTGAAGGGGGGGGTTGGTGATCGATAGCATCAGCAGTGGGATGCTGGGTGTGAACTTATAGTTCTGATGATTGGAGAGAGGGGGAAGTGAGGTGTGGTAAAGTGTCAACTCCAGGCTGAGAGTCTGATAGGTGAAATTCTCCTCAGGGGGAAGGTGGGTGGTGATGGAAGGGGACTAGATAGGCAGCTCGGATAATGGGAGGGGACAGGGTGGGCATGGGGATGATAACGGGTGTTAGCTCCAAGGGAAGGAAAGGCCCATGGAGGTGGATCACGATAGGGTCCAGAGTAACAGTGGGAGGTTCAAGGGTGACAGAGGGGAGAGGAATGGGGATATTGGACAGGTCTGTGGTGATGAGGGGAGGGAATGTTGGTGGGTGAGAGCGGGAAGGTAGTAGGTGGAATGAGTTTGAAAAGTGACATGCACCATTTTTCCAAACTGACCTTGGCCGCTCAGTTAGATAGTCAGTAAGACCCCTCTTTACATGTGGGCGGAGCTCAAGGACAACACAAGTGGCTGATTAAAGGGACACCTTAATAATTATGAGGTATCAGAGATGCTGACTTGTGTTCTCCTCCCTACGGTGAAGCCCACATTGCAGCAGATTTATCCTCAACTCATCAGTCTCATAACATTGAGATCCCAGCAAGGTGCGGAGCTGCTGTTTATAATGTGCCATTTGCCATCGGCTGTAGACAGAGGTAGGGATGAAGGGAGGAAGGGAGATGGATGCCCCAGAGGACACAGCTGGTGGGGGGAACTCCAAACCTCCATCCTCTAGGGTGAATGGTCCAGGCTGACAAGGGTTCTTGTGGTTAGTCTCTCAACACTGCCAAGGCAATGGGCTCTCTATAGAGCCTTGAGTGGAGACAAGCGGAAAAGTGCTGACCCAGATAAGAAAAGCGGTGTACAGCATGCAAGTCTCACCATACTTTCCATGCTGGAGGCATAGCCCATTCCACTGGCTTTCCAGAGATCTCCAGCACTAAAAATTAACACACAGAATCCCCCACAGTGCTCCCTGGCACTGCCCTTTGGCACTTCCTGAGCATGCCGCCCCCCCCCCCCCCCGCCCCCCTCCAGAAGCAGTACTTACCTGTGCGCGGCCAGTGTAGTCTCTTTGCCCAGTTCACGTTGCTGCAGACCCTGTAGTAAACCTCGCTGATGTGACACCATGTCAGTGATGGGGGGAAATTTCAATGTGAGGAGATGATGGAGATGTTGCCGTTTGCACCCATGTTTGTGGTGGGCACAAAATCCTGACCATAATGTCTCTAGACACAGTCATGTATGAACGAGAGGAACATCCATCTCTGATTCTCCAGAATGACATTTATTTGGAAGGGGTAGGGTGGGGATGCCGTGTTTATGCAGGGACTGGGTAACTTCAACCCCACTTAAATCCTGCACCGTTCCAATTCCCCTTCATCCTCTAAGACATTACTTACCCACCACTTTGTCCGAGCCCAAAGACACATCTCCTGACACCTCTGTCTTTGGCTTCATTTCCATTTGTGTCTGATTATACCTCTGTGAATCATCTTGGCATGTTTTTCTAAGTTAATGATACAATATAAGTGCAAGTTGTTGGTGTTGTTGTTGTGGACAGCTGCGTGCTGATGGTGGAGAAATGAGATGGCCTCTGTGGCTGACAGATGTTGTAATCTAAATGCCCATCACTCTGAATTACAGGCACTGCCAAGAGATTTATATTTTGAAACTGACAAGTCAGAATAAAGCATAAGTGTCCAAGCACCGAGGTGCAGCAGTAGGATTGTTTGTAATTACAGCTACTAATCACATATATTTATAATTTATAAAGCCATCATTCACATGAAGGCCCTTCAGCCCATTTGATTTCCTCCTTTTGGAAAAAAACAACGCCAACTGCCTCCCACCAGAGCATCTGCTACTTTCTCAACTATCCTGATGGCCACCTGCCTCAACTTTGTTTAAAGAAATACTCCCCAGCTGGGTCTGTAGAGGAGAATCCGGAGAGACGGGCACTGCTCTGACATTCCCGTGGTTGTTTGAGGAGGCCACGCCTAGGCCACTTTGTAAATGACTCCTCCATCTCAGTAATTTGGGACAAAGCCTGTACCTAGCTTTCCACCAGGACATAGTTAGGGAGTTGAAACTCCGCAATGCTTCCCCCAATCATATTCCGTAACTGCTTGCACTGTTTCTCCAGGGTTTCCTTTGATCTTCCGGTGAAATTATGGCAAGCATTTGGGAACCCCACCTCTCAACAAGAAATTGAAACCATAGCCACTCTGTTTCTTTGGTGCCAGAAGAGGCGTCCTATGGATGGGGTTCAGAAGGAGGCCATTCGGCTCATCGAGCCTGCACCGACCAAAGAATTCCACCCAGGCGCTATCCCCATTACCCCACATATTTACCCTACTAGTTCCCCTGACACTAAAGGGCGATTTAGCATGGCCAATCTACCTAACCCGCAGATCTTTGGACTGTAGGAGGAAACCGGAGCACCCGGGAGAAACCCACGCAGCCACGGGGAGAACATGCAAACTCCACACAGACAGTGACCCGAGGCCGGAATCGAACCCAGGTCCCTGGTGCTGTGAGGCAGCAGTGCTAACCACTGTGCCTCCCATTCTGGGCTTATGCTGTCCTCCGCTCATGCACAGCAATAAATGGCCAATGAGATATGGTCTCAGAGGGTTGCCAGTACGTACATGTTGTGTCTCAGCAACAGTCACCTGCCTTCAGGAAGGGAGGCGGGATTACAGTAAAGATGGATAGGTCTGAAGTCTCGTGCTGTCTCCAAATTGTCCTGGGTCTATTGCAGAATGTAATCAATAGCACAGTTGCGCTGTTTGCTCATTTAATTTGAGATTTATTTTCATTATCCAATATCATCCATCATTTTGTAAAAAAATAGCTCGCGTGTTTGAGAGGTACTGATGTTTTTATTAACAACTAAATACACTAACTGCAAAGGAATGTAACGATGAGGTAGAATAAATAATAAAGTACCTATTTTCACTGTACGGAACAAGAGCATGAAAAGACAATCTTATCCGTGACCTTGCTTCAGCTTCATTCCCATTGTCAGGAAGGAACTGGCAACAGTTCACTTCTAACAGCTGCACTGATTAGCCTGAAATTCCTTCACAGCAGGTTATAAATTTTCTGACAATAGGGAACTTGTAGGAAATCGGTGCTGTGTGTAGCAAAGCAATGCTTTCCCTGCATCGGCAGCCTATAAATCCTGTCGGGCAGTGCAATGCAGAGCGACGTGCACAAGGCCGGAGTTATCACTGGCCGACTCCTGGTTTTGTATCATGGAGATCAGAGCAAGGCAAAAAAAAACCCCTAGCTCAAATCCAGCTCTGCGTGTGGCAAACCGTGTCATTTTAATCCAGTCATTATGCACACTCACAGTTCTCATTAACGCACCAGTGAGATGGGTGAACTTTAATTGCTTCTCAAGACTTCCTCTGTATCGAGGCCATAAAAGCCTCTCAGCTCCAGTTCCCCTTTTGAGTTGGAACAAATCCAAATCAAACTTTCCATGTGCATGAGCTGACAAAGAGGAAGAGGTTCAGTATGAGGTTGATGCTTGTGATGTCAAGCCAAAGCTGTTGGATCGTGAACACCAGTCAAAGGAGGGTTTTTTTGCATTTGTATAAGATCGTTTTTTTGAGACGTAACCTTTAGGAATCATTAGGCTAGAAAATTAGAAGGTAGAGTCCAAGGGAAGTTCACTTCCTAGTTGCCCATACAGACCACTGGTTGCAGCTCCATCAACCTCTCATCTGTCTGCTCGTATTAAATTAGATGATGTGCAACTCTCAGTCTGATCAACCTTGGGCTACAGCTTTAACACTCCAAATTGCTCTTTTAAATCTACTCGCAGGTCCAGGGACCCTCCGACCTCTGATGGAAAACACCGATGGCACTTGCTCTGATCAAGACAGCGAGAAACTACAAAAGGTCGTGAACATAAGAACATAAGAAATAGGAGCAGGAGTAGGCCATCTGGCCCTTCGAGCCTGCCCCGCCATTCAACAAGATCATGGCTGATCTGAAGCGAATCAGTTCCACTTACCCTAATTCCCTTATCGATCAGAAATCTATCTACCCGTGATTTAAACATATTCAACGAGGAAGCCTCCACCACTTCAATGGGCAGAGAATTCCAGAGATTCACTACCCTCTGAGAGAAGAAGTTCCCCCTCAACTCTGTTCTGAACCGGCCCCCCCTTATTTTGAGGCTGTGCCCTCTAGTTCTGGTTTCCCTTCTAAGTGGAAAGAATCTCTCCACCTCTACCCTATCCAGCCCCTTCATTATCTTATATGTCTCTATAAGATCACCCCTCATCCTTCTAGACTCCAACGAGTACAGACCCAATCTGTTTAATCTCTCCTCATAAGCTACACCCCTCATCTCCGGTATCAACCTGGTGAACCTTCTCTGCACTCCCTCCAAGGCCAATATATCCTTTCGCAAATAAGGGGACCAAAACTGCACACAGTACTCCAGTTGCAGCCTCACCAGTGCCTTGTAAAGTTGCAGCAAGACCCCCCTGCTTTTATATTCTATCCCCCTCGCGATAAAGGCCAACATTCCATTCGCCTTCTTGATCACCTGCTGCACCAGCAGACTGAGTTTTTGCGATTCGTGCACAAGGACCCCCAGGTCCCTCTGCACAGTCGCACGATGTAATTTTTCTCCATTTAAATAATATTCCAATTTACTATTATTTCTTCCAAAGTGGATAACCTCACATTTGCTAACGTTATATTCCATCTGCCAGATCCTCGCCCACTCGCTCAGCCTATCCAAATCTCTCTGCAGACTTTCCGCGTCCTCCACGCAATTCGCTTTCCCACTCACCTTCGTGTCATCAGCAAACTTGAATACCCTACATTCAGTCCCCTCCTCCAGATCATCTATGTAAATGGTAAACAATTGAGGCCCCAGCACCGATCCCTGCGGCACGCCACTGGTCACCAACTGCCAACCAGAAAAGCACCCATTTATCCCAACTCTCTGCTTCCTGTTAGATAGCCAATCCCCAATCCACGCCAACGCCTTACCCCTAACTCCGTGTACCCCAATCTTCTGCAGCAACCTTTTGTGAGGCACCTTATCGAACGCCTTCTGGAAATCTAAAAACACCACATCCACCGTTCCCCTCTGTCAACCGCACTAGTGACATCTTCATAAAAGTCCAGTAGATTCGTCAAACACGACTTTCCCTTCATGAATCCATGCTGCGTCTGCTTGATCGAACCATTCTTATTCAGGTGCTCTGTTATTTCCTCTTTAATAATGGACTCTAGCATCTTCCCGACTACAGACGTTAAGCTAACCGGCTTGTAGTTACCCGCCTTTTGTCTACTTCCTTTTTTAAACAGCGACGTAACAGTAGCTGTTTTCCAATCAGCCGGCACTACCCCAGAGTCCAGCGAATTTTGATAAATTACTACTAACGCATCTGCTATTACCTCAGCCATTTCTTTCAGTACCCTGGGATGCATTCCATCCGGGCCCGGGGACTTGTCTACCTTCAGTCCTATTAGTCTACCAAGCACCATCTCCTTAGTAACAGTAATTGTATTAAGGACCTCCCCTCCCACCAACTCTCGATCTCTAATATTCGGCAAACTATTTGTGTCTTCCACCGTGAAGACCGACACAAAGAACTTATTTAAAGTCTCAGCCATTTCCTTGTTTTCCACTATTAAATCCCCCCTCTCATCTTCCAAGGGTCCAACATTCACTCTAGCCACTCTATTCCTTTTTATATACTTGTAAAAACTTTTACTATCATTTTTTATATTTTGAGCTAGTTTAGTTTCGTAATCTATCTTTCCTTTCTTAATCGCTTTCTTAGTCGTTCTTTGTTTTTCTTTAAAGCTTTCCCAATCCACTGGGATTTAATGGGATTGAGGGCTATAGATAGGCCTAGAGGTAGGGATATGATCAGCGCAACTTGTGGGCCGAAGGGCCTGTTTGTGCTGTGGCTTTCTATGTTCTATGTTCTAATTCTCCACTATTTTTGGCCACTCTGTACGCATCTGATTTTATTTTAATACTCTCCTTTATTTCCTTCATTATCCACGTCCGGTTATCCTTTTTCTTACAGTCCTTCTTTATCACCGGAATATATTTTTGCTGAGTACTTAAAAAAATCTCCTTAAAAATCCTCCACTGTTCCTCAGCTGTCCTACCTACCAGTCTGCTCGCCCAGTCTACATTAGCCAATTCCACCCTCATCCTATCGTACTCCCCTCTGTTCAAGCAGAGGACACTGGTTTGGGACCCTACTTTCTCACCCTCCATCTGTATCAGAAATTCCACCATATTATGATCACTCATCCCAAGAGGATCCTTCACAAGAAGATCCTTAATCCTACCTGTCTCATTGCGTAGCCCAGTCCATCACGCAAACCAGCCTCCCATCCATAGACTCCGTCTACACTTCCCGCTGCCTCGGGAAAGCAGCCAACATAATCAAGGACCCCACATATCCCGGACATTCTCTCTTCCACCTCCTTCCATGGGGAAAAAGATACAAAAGTCATGTACCAACCGACTCAAGAACAGCTTCTTCCCTGCTGCCATCAGACTTTTGAATGGACCTACCATATATTAAGTTGATCTTTCTCTACACCCTAGCTATGACTGTAACACCATATTCTGCACATGATCCTTTCCTTTTTCCCAATGTACTCTATTAACGATATGCTTTGTCTGTATAGCACACCAGAAACAATACTTTTCACTGTATCCCAATACATGTGACAATAATAAATCAAATCAAATCAAGGTATTAGTCAAGAGATCGCATTTTGCCACATCTGCAATTCCCTGTTTGCACATCTCTATCGCTCCAAACTCGAATCCACATCAGCATCAAATTAGGGACTACTCTTCCTCAAAGGTTTTCTTCACCCATTCAACCTTCAGGTGATTCTTCTCCAGCTCCAGATTGTTGCACAGGCCAGGTCCTTCCTTTACTCCCAACATTCCTGTACCACCTCTACCTTTCAGAACTCTCTTATAAAGGACACGCAGCACAGGAGCTGGCCGTGCAGTCCAACCACTGTTTATCCACTCTAACCAAAAGATGAACACACTCGAATACCCAGGCAGTGGTATTTGAACCTAGATCTCTGCAGAAACTGCAACCTTAATCCCGTGCTGCAGATTGCTCGGCCATGTTCTTCTTCTCTTTCATAAAACTTCCAAATACCACAGCCCTGATTTTAAGATAGTCCACCAAGCAGGAATGGATTGCCTCAGGTTAATCCCTGTTTTACCACTCGACCACTTTTACACTCCATTGGCTTCAAAATTGGACCCAGGGTGGGATTTTCCAGCCGTGCTCGCCCCAAGACTAGGAGATCCCGCCCGAGGTCAAGGACCTTTACATAGTCCGCCCCCGCCCACTACAATTCCCATGGCGGGCGGGATGGGAAAATTCCACCCCTGGTGCAAAATTGGTGTCTGCACGAATTAAACTCTCCCCGCTGGGTGAAAATCAGGATATATCTCCTTAACCACTGTGGTTAATCGAGGCTCCAGTTACTGCACTAAGGATTCGTGACAGAAAAATAGTTCACTCCTCTGAAGCTAACTGTAGATGCCTAAAGCAGGGGTTTCCGACCTTTAACCACTGGAGGCTACACATACAGGTGTTAAAACAGTGGCTGGACTACATCTAATGACAGAGAAATGTGACTTGCCATCCATATAAAATTCAAGGTCTCCCATTAAATACAAGCCCATTTGTAAAGAAACGAATTGCTATTGGCAAACTGTCCAACTCCCCCATACACAGAAAAAGCAAGATCCCCAAATCAAAAAAAATGTGAGATCGCCACAATTCTTTTGTTGGTACCTTTTGGTACTTTGGGGGCGATTCTCCCAAAAGTGCTGAATTGTCGAGAAAACTGTTCTACATCACGACTCTTTTTTCAGTGCAACTTTAGATCCGAATCTCCCCACTCGGTGCGAAGCAGAGGTCACAACCGTGAACCTCATTAAAAACCCAGGAGGGCCAGAGGCTGACAGCTCTGGAATTCTGCACATGTGTAGTGGTCCTGATTTGTCAATCTCCCCGTTTTCTGGCCAGCTCGATCACTGGCCAGCCCGGGGCCCTCCACAGTGCTGCCCCTCCAGCCCACCCCATGGCCCAATCACAGCCCCCACAACAATTCCCGGACAAGCCTCGACCACCCCTCCCCACCGTCCCGGAGCGCCCCAATGTCCAGCCCCCCGCACCCAGCAGTGGCAATCCGCCCACCCCCTTCACCTCAGCAGACCCCCTTCCCCACTGACCCCCCCAGGGTCAGACACCCCTGAAAGGGAGGCAGATCCACCCCTGGGAGGAAAGCACCCCCCCCCCCCTCAGCAGACCACCATCCCCCCACCGCTCCCCCAGCCTGCCCCGATCACTGGCCTCCCTCCAGCCCAGACCAATCCCCATGCAGAGTGGCAGCGGAACCCCCCCCAACCCCACTAATTGCCTGAGGCCCCGCCCACAATAGGCCCCACCCCCTGGGCACTGCCCCATGTCCGGTAGGCAGTGTCAAGGTGCCCCCTGGACATGGGCAATTTGCCCCTTGGGCAGTGCCAGGGGGTACAGGCTGGCACTGCCAGGGTGCCCATACCCAGGAGGCACCACCCCCCACCGCCCAACCCCCTGGAGGGCCCTGATTGCCCCCCCTTCACTCTGGCAGAGTCTTCCACTAGTTCCCCGAACGTGGGGAACTACGCTAAACCCCACGGAGTGAAGTACTCCTGGCGGGATGGGAGATGCTATCGGGCCCGGCAAGATCCATGCCAGGCCCGATAATCACATGTAAACTACATTTAAAATATATTTTAAACAGACTTAAATCTTCTCGTCAGTTTCCAGCGTGGTCCCAACTGCGACTGTTCCCTGGCACTGGGAGACGCGCAACCTCGGGAACGCATGCGCGAATCCCACAAAATGGCCGACACGCGATTCTTCCGACCGGACCCGCCAGAAAATTTGTGGGTTGCAATGGGAGAATTGTCCCCTTTATTTCTAATCAAAAACCCAATTCAAATTAAGTCCAATCATAGTCCCCACATGAGGAACCATAGAACAATGAGGAACCATAGAACCCCTACAGTGCAGAAAGAGGCCATTCGGCCCATCGAGTCTGCACCGACAACAATCCCACCCAGGCTCTCTCCCCGTATCCCTACATATTTACCTGCTAATCCCTCTAACCCTCATATTTTACCCGCTAATCTATGCATCCCGGGACACTAAGGGGCAATTTAGCTTGGCCAATCAACCTAACCTGCACATCTTTGGACTGGGATAAACAAGATCCAAGCTGACGGGATGAGCACTGCACCCGTTCCCAGGCTTGATCTAATGCTTCACCTTCACCAAAATTGCATCAGATAAAGCTTCGGTTTAACCTCATTGGCCACCCTGATCCTTTACCCTTTCCAAGCTTTGGTGACATCAGCCTCAGGCCTTTGCTTTGAAAAACTGGGCAAGACTGGTTTCTGATTGGAGCAAATAATCAATATGACTCCACCACTAGGGTTGTCAGCTATGATTAAATATATTCCTGGAGACTTCATTGCATGACTTGGTCCCATGCTCCAGCCATTGACTGGCAAACACGCCCATCCTTGTAGTGCACTGCCTCACTGCACCAATTGGAAAGCAAAATGATTCATTACCCAACTGGATGATACTTGACTATCAGCTCAGCAGTCTTTTCCCGACCAGCTCCCTTCCTCCCTCCCCCTTTCCCCCCCACTTCCCCCCCACTCCACCCACCCCCTCCCCCACCCCCCATCTTCAATATTTGTGGATCTGGTAAAGAGAAATGTTCAAAGAAAATGACAAAAAAAAAACAATCTTTTGAATATCCTGATGGTTTTTCTCCAGGGTGGAACACAGCAGTGTCCTGGAATTTGATCTTCCATTCCTGGAGATGCTGGGTTAGGGTTGACTGCTCTAACCCATCACTCAGCATGCACCATTTTTTATCCTGCCAAGCTTGCAGAGCTTTGAAGTTGAGGTTGAACTAAATTGACTGTTATGCCCCTGCACACAGAGGTCAGATATGCTGGCCTGGTCTACTCCCCAGATGGATAAAGGAAGATTATGGGCCAGGTTTGGTTGCTGGGTCATACATTGGTCATCCCTTCCTGAAAGAAACCTGCAAGGTTTAGGATGATACCACTGCCAATACAAACGATTGACAGTAGCAGCAACTCTTCCATGAACAGGTGACCACCTCAGTCACAGATTCCAGCTGATCCATGCTTCGCCCATCATACCCAGATGTACACCTGACCATCCTTGATCCCCAGCAAGGGGCAACTTGTGCTGCCAATTTTGTAATTCCAGTATCCTTTTGGCAGCCACCAAGGCTCTTAATATGATGAGTGCACCTCGTAATGATTGTTACTCCGAGGTTGCTACATAATGCTGTTAGTGTATTTTAATCTGAAATCTTTTCCTTGGGTGGCACGGTGGCACAATGGTTAGCACTGCTACTTCACAGTGCCAGGGACTTGGATTCGATTCCCGGCTTGGGTCATTGTCTGTGTGGAGTCTGCACATTCCCTTCGTGTCTGCACGGGTTTCCTCCGGATGCTCCGGTTTCCTCCCACAGTCCGAAAGACATGATGGGTAGGTGCATTGGCCATTCTAAGTTCTCCCTCAGTGTACCCGAACAGGTGCTGGAGTGTGGCGACTAGGGAATTTTCACAGTAGCTTCACCGCAGTGTTAATGTAAGCGAACTTGTGACACTAATAAATAAACTATAAAACTTTCATTTTATCTATTCATTCCGGATCTGGACTCGGATCCAGGAGGTCTCACTTTTTCTTTATGTTCTATCTCCGGTTCCTGCTCCCTGTCCCAACTTTGCTCTGAATAATTTACGCAAAATTAGCGTTTACAAGGACTTAATAAGTCAAAACTGTTTTTATTCAATTTAATGTTCCTTGATTCCAATTCAGATAACAGCAGTGCTAAAAAATATGATGCATTATTACTTAACAATTTGCTTTCATGATTGTTAATTCATTTTAATAATATTTAACTGAGCAGACCTGTAATCTTGGTGAATGAAAACTTACAATGATTTAGTGAATATTGTTGCCATTATAATTGGGACTGAAATCAAATTTGATTGTTTTGTTGAAGCAGTTTTGATTAAATGGAATTTGTTTCTTAACATTTAATGACATTTGTAATTCAGTGAAGCTTTTTGAAGACAATAAGGATCACAACATCAGATTAAAGTCCAATAGGTTTATTTGGAATCACGAGTTTTCGGAGCACTGCTCCTTCATCAGGTGACTCACCTGATGAAGGAGCAGTTCTCCAAAAGCTCATGATTCCAAATAAATCTGTTGGACTTTAACCTGGTGTTGTGAGACTTCTTATTGTGTCTCCCCATCCCCAGTCCAACGCCAGCATCTCCACATCATTTGAAGACAAGTTATTGAATAAAACCAAAGCTGACATATCGCAGTAAAAACAACCTGCTAGTCGGGACATTTTTAGGAAATGAAACAAAGTTTAGCACAAGAATCACTTTTCTTAATACCTCCTTCTTTAGCTTGTGTTAACCTTTGTCTGAATCTACTTCAGTGATATGTCTTGGATCAGTAAAGGTGCTTTATAATGCAGGTTGTTTTGGCTGCCGTCGAATGCATCATCAGATCAATGCTTTACAAACTCTTCTGAAGGTAATAAAACAAAAAAAATGCTGGAAACACTCAACAGATGAGGTGGCATCTATGGAGAGCAAGAGAGAGAGAGAGATCTGAGCGAGACTTAACTCTTCAGGTAGATGACCTAAGAGTTAGAAATGTAAACAGTTTTTAAGAAACTGCAAAGCGAAGGAAAAAGAAGGGAAAAATAAAGTATTTTCTGTTTCAATTTCAGATTTCCAGCATCAGCAGTTTTCTGTTTTTGTTTCTTCAGAAGGACACATACAATGTGTAAATATGTTAGCTTCTAGAGTCATAGAATCCCTACAATCTGGAAGGAAGCCATTCAGCCCATTGAGCCTGTACTAACAACAATCCCAGCCAGGCCCTATCCCCGTAACCCCACATATTTACCCTGCTAATCCCTCTAACACTAAGGGGCAATTTAGCATGGCCAATCAACCAAACCCGCACATCGTTGGAGTGTGGGAGGAAACTGGAGCATCCGGAGAAAACCCACGCAGACACGGGGAAAACGTGCAAACTCCACAGTCACCCAAGGTTGGAATTGAATGTGGATCCCTGGCACTGTGAGGCAGCAGAGCTCAGACTGAGTCTCTCTCCTACCCTACTCCAGTGCCTATATTTCATGGAAATGTAATACTTCTCACCATTCATTGTTCAGTTTAACACTGGTAGGTCATATTGCAGTAAGAACAGACTAAGACTGTGTCAGAGCTATGTCTTCAGCAACAAAGGGTGTAAATGTGTTGATCTGAAGTTACTAAATTTTCATGCATGCACTCCTTGTGCAACTGGCTGTTAGCCCTGACTTTGGTATAGATTGTGTTGGCGGGAAGCAGAGCAAAAGCCTGTCAAATATCAGTAATTGGAAGATGAGCTGGCTTTCACTCAACATGTGCTGCTGGGGTATATTAATTCTTGACCAAACTCTCGTATTACCAGATTTTCAAGGTCGCATTACACTCATTACATAATGAGCATTCATTTTCAAAATGTTGTTATTACCACAATACTCAATTCTCAAGAAAAGAGTTCATTGTGCATTGTAAATGATTTTAGCCTCAAGTATCACATTTCAGGACTGCCTCTTGACATCAGTTCTCTTTTCAAGACGAAGGATTTCTAAAGTGAGCTTGTGATTCGGTTCCTGACAATTTGTGGGAGCTGGTGCAGGGTGAGTTTCACTAGAATGTTCTTCAGAGAAAATCGGATGAAAATAAGAGGCATCTGTTAAATATAAAGGAAATTATCAAATACAAAATGCCAAACAAAAAAGAATGGAAGCAAAACCGCGAAGAACAAGGAGGTGGGTAGTAAACCTAAAGAAAAATAGCAATGGCGTATGAGTGTCGACTAAAATAAAGACAGAAGAGGCCACCTTGAAGTTGGTTGTGAATAAATGGCAAAATTGATCTTGAGAAGTATTTCACCTCAAATTTTAAAAGGAAAAATCTTATTAAAAGAATTGAATGAAACCAGAAGAATTACTCGGATTGCATGCATCTCAAAGTACTGAAGGAAGATTGGTCGGCATTAAACAAAGAACAAAGAACAGTCCAGCACAGGACAGGCCCTTTGGCCCACCAAGCCCGCGTCGATCACATTGTCTCACCTAGGCCCGTGTCCCCCCATACCCCACCTATGTGCCTATCTAGCTAAGTCTTAGATGTCGCTAACATATCTGCCTCAACCACCCCACTTGGCAGTGCATTCCAGGCCCCCGCCGCCCTCAGTGTAAAAAACGTCCCCTGCACATCTCTACTGAACCTTTTCCCCCTTATCTTGAATTTGTGCCCCCTTGTGATTGTCATTTCTGTCCTGGGAAAAAGCTTCCAACTGCTCGCTTTAGCTATGCCCCTCATAATTTTATAAACTTCTATCAGTTCAAAGATTGCCACATAAAATGGGAATTGTGCCAAAAGACTGGAGGCTGAAAATTGTAATTTTCCAGCCCGAGGAAGGAAAAGAGGGGGATAAGTCAAATATTCTCAATTTAGATGAGTGTAAACTTCCAAGGGCAATTTTGAAGCTTCCCTCCAGGGCACAGCCTCGTCATGGACCAGAATGCTATTGGGCCTGTACAGTAAGGGCGAATCCTTGCCATATGTTGTGAAAAACCTATTTTTGGATTTATAGTCAATTTGCAGTGTGGACCCAGTGGAGCCTCATTAGAGGCTTGACGGTTGTGTAAATTATTCCTTCTCCGGATTTGTACTAGTTGCAGTAAGGACAGGAAGGAGCACGTGGATTCCTGCAGGAGCTCCCATGCCCATTCAATGTGACTACAGTAGAAGATCCACATAAACTTCAGAAAATCAATGCAAACAGAATCTGTTTCATTTTTACAATGTGGCTTCCAAAGCTGTGGCAGGAGATAAGAAGAATCCCAGATATTTAGGGTGCTGAGTAGCGCACATAACTTTTGTTTGCTCCTTCTAATAACTATCCTCATTATTCTTGGTTACTGCTGCCTTTTAACTAACACCGTACAAAAGGGTGAGGATGGGAAATCCTGTAGGGGTTCCATCAATGCTATTATATGACAAAGATAAATTCAAGAGAAGACAATAAATGCCTCAGAGCTCATATTGATGGACACTGTCGTAACTACCTGTGTGTTACAGAAGATTGAATCTTTGCTACATCCTCCATTAGCTGCCGGCTGATTTGCAAGCAACGTCCAACACAGAGGTGGTTTATCTGTGGGTGATTGCTGTGGATAATAGGGGTTGCTGAGCTCAGTTGGCTAGACGGTTGGAGTGTGGTGATAACCACACATGTATAATCCCCATGCCAGCTGTGGTATTTCATGGAGGCGCTGCCTCTTTGCCTTGGCCTGGGCTTGTGGAGTAGTGCCCCCCCCCCCCCCCCCCCCCTCAAGCTAACCAAAAATTGTCCATCTCTAATGGGAGATGCCTGTGGTCCTTTGGGACTAAGGCTAGATGATAGTGATGATGATGGTGATGGGTGTGGATACATTCCCCAAAGCAAAAGGAATACCTATCCTTGCCATTTTGCATTATCCTATAACGGGCAATAGCTATTGTGTCACGCATGTCTGGGAGTTACTGGTTCGTGCAGAAGCCTCAAGCAATTGCCCCACCACTCCGTGTAGTCTTTTATACTCAAAACAAAATTGAAGGCACCAAACACCAGCAGAATCAAAGCAACATCCAGAAGAAATCAACTCGCGAACAACCTAGAATTGTTGATCATAGAATCATAGAATCGCTACAGTGCAGAAGGAGGCCATTCGGCCCATCAAGTCTGCACAGACAACAATCCCACCCAGGCCCTATTCCTCTAAGCCCACATATTTAACCTGCTAATACTCCTGACAGTAGGGTCAATTTAGCATGGATAATCAACCTAACCCGCACATCTTTGGACTGTGCGAGGAAACCGGAGCAACCGGAGGAAACCCACGCAGACATGGGGAGAATGTGCAAACTCCACACAGACAGATATCCGAGGCCGGAATTGAACCCGGGTCCTTGGTACTGTGAGGCACCTACTGTGCCACCGTGCCGGTGATCCCTTTAAGTTGAGCTGGTGTTGGTCCTTCCTGCTACTGAACACATGTTCAGCTGTGCGCAGTTAAGAGAGGGATTTAGCTGGAATAGTGAGCTCCACTGGTATCAAATCAGTGCACAAATTGTTGTCTTTGCCGATATGGGCTGGAATTCTCTGACCTCACCCGCGGCTGGGATTCTCTGGTCCCGCTGCAGTGAATGGAGATTTTGCTGAGCACCAAATTCTCCGTTCTCGCTGGCAGCGGTGGTGGGGCGTGTGACATCGGAGAAATTCGGCCATTGTGTCCGGTGGACTCCTCTCAAACTTTGCACAGATGCTGGGGGACACCAAACTCTAGTGCTCAACACGAACTTTCATGGTACACAATTAAACTTTAAATATACTTTTAAAACCTGAAGCACGCAGGAATAGTTATAATTGAAGGATCAGTCAGGCGGAGTAATTAAGCCTTGCAATGCAGTAAAATTGAAATAATACCAAGAACTGAAACGACCATCATTCAAAATCCTCACTCAGGTTGACGACTGTTGCGTACCTGATAATGATCCTACCTACCTCACGCCAGTGGCGGGATTTTCCAGTTGTGCCCATCCCGAGACTGGAAATTCCAGCCGGAGGTGAATGGCCCTTTAAATGGTCCGCCAAATTTTCTGTCCCACCCGTGACAATTCCCACGATGGGCAGGACCGGAAAATGTACTCATAGGGGCCGATTTCCTCTGTGAAGAGGGTGTAGGAAAATTGTAAGCTCCTTTCACAGAAATGCATGGTGGAAATTCTTTCCCAGTGTTTGAACATTTTGCAGTCCCCTGTGGCAAATATTTTCATTATAGTATTGTCATTGACTCCTGGCACGCTATGTCAAGCCGTCAGCCATTGAATTCGAGCTTGAGTGTGACAGTTATTGTATTCATTGAAAATGTTGTTAAACATGAAGTCTGCTGAAAATTAACCAGATTTTAAAAAGAAATGTCAAGCTAGTAATGAAGTACATGATAAGAATAGTTTGGTTAAGTTTATTTATTATAGTCACAAGTAGGCTTACATTAACACTGCAATGAAGTTACTGTGAAAATCCCCTAGTCGCCATACTCCGGTGCCTGTTCGGGTACACTGAGGGAGAATTTAGTATGGCCAATGCATCTAACCAGCACATCTTTCAGACTGTGGGAGGAAACCAGAGCACCCGGAGGAAACCCAGGCAGACACGGGGAGAACGTGCAGACTCCACACAGAGAGTGACCCAATCCGGGAATCAGACCAGAGTCCCTGGCGCTGTGAGGCCTGGTGGTGAGGTGGTGAGGTGCTGTGAGGCAGCAGTGCTAACCACTGTGCACTGTGCTGCTGCCCATTAGTAGGGCATTATATACAGTATCAGAGAGATACCATGTCCGTGATTCTTTGCCTGGAGATTTGGGGAGTTGAGGATCTTGGCCAAGTTGGCTAATCGGAAGCTGAATGGGAGGTACATTGCTTCCTGAGACGCACGAGAGAAAAATCTGGCGCATATGTTGTCTCAAACACTGGGGCCCAGCTGTCTTCCCGTTGTCAACTCGAGTCTAAGGCATGGCAGCAGGGTGCCAAGAAATGTGTGAAAAGCAGCAAATAAATGAATGAGGATTCATTCCCAGTGCGAAAGAGGCAATAGCAAACCAAATTCAACTTACCATCTTGGATTTTACCCATTACATTTTGAGCTGAGAAGCTGGCAGCTTACTGTTTAAGCAAACTGATCAATTAGCTTATCACAACAAATAATTCCATGCTGCCATTAAACAGATTGGGAGGCGATTTCCTCTGTGTGCCGGGTGTAACAAAATTGCCAATCCTTTCTTTATCAACAACTTTACAATTTTCTTGCACTTGACTCACAGTGATAATCTTCCCCACTGTGAGCTCATTATATTCTCATCTGCTTCCTTTCACATTCAGCAGAATAATTGTGGTGGTTCTATGCCTGGCAGGAATCAGAATATATTACTCTCGACAGAACCTTCTGTTGATAAAAGATTTTCAGGAGTCGGGACCATTTCTGGAATCCAATTTGCAGGAGGCAGCTTCCTAATTGGCTGCCTCCACATGCCCATCATCTAAGTAAGATGGCGGGTGGGTTTCTGATGCTGGGAGGCTAATCAGAAGGCTCACAGTATGTATCAGGCCAGCAGCTCTGGGGGAGGCGGGTGGTGGAGGTGCGCACTGCTCAGGTCGATAGAAAGGTGGAAGGGCAACTCAACATAAAGTCTCCCTTGGAAGTGTGATATAATCCCACAGGTAAAGCCGGTAGGGTCATCAGAGTGGAAGAAAAATCTCTGTGGAGGAAATGTTTTAGCTACAGGTGTGACCTTTCATCCCCACAGCCTGGTCTTCAGGTAGGAAAACCCCAGCTCATAGAAGAATCATAAAATCCCTACAGTGCAGGAAGAGGCTATTTGGCCCATCGAGTCTACACCAACAACAATCCTACTCAGGCCCTATCCCCGTAACCCCACGTATTTACTCTGCTAATCCCCCTGACACTAAGGGGCAATTTAGTATGGTCAATCCACCTAACCCGCACATCTTTAAACTGTGGGAGGAAACCGGAGCACCCGGAGGAAACCCACGCAGACACGGGGAGAACGTGCAAACTCTACACAGACTGTCACCCAACGTTGGAATTGAACCTGGGTCCATGGCGCTGTGAGGCAGCAGTGCAAACCACTGGGCCACTGTGCCGCCCTTGTGCCACCATTCTCTGATGGTCAGTCAACCTGCCTCCAGGAGGCTGCCTTTATACAGCTGCTGTGCTTTGCAATTGATGGAGGTTCGCTCTGACATCAGGTAGATCCTGGCAAAGGCCTCACTGTTGCCCCCCCCTAAAGGCACCTAATTGCTTTCAGTGGTTACCCACTGCTGCTGAGTAGATAGCCATTGCCGTTGTTCACTCACCTCTGGCAAGATTGTCCAGAGGCAGGAATGCATCAGTGTCCCAACCTACGGCCTAATCTCCAAATTTTCTGTCGGCCCCACCTTCAAGTCCACCTGTGTTTGGACTGGGAACATTCCACCCCTGAAACCATCAGTCAGTTGTTCTCTTAAAATGAAAGGGGTTTCGGGTAGTGGATCAGAAAAGATTTATCATGGTGAAGTGAGGATTCAGCTCAAGTTTCTTGTCGAATCTTCACGAATGAATTCAGATGTAGTGACTAATATGGTTTAATTGTTTCATTCACCTATAAGTCATCAAAATATTCAGCCTTTTTAAAATATCCTTTATGTTTTGTTACCTCATTCGACAATAACTGCACACTGAATAATTTTGCACAGCCCTGCCCATGTAAGAACAGAACAGCATCACATGAGGTACTGGAACCCAAGCCAAAATTCATAGGGAATTTTCCACTCCACTACAATAGGAAATGGCACTGCCCCAGCCCATAGTTATTCAGCTATTAAAATTAATGGACAAAGAATGACCAGCTGCAGGGTATACAACTTGCTGTTAAGTGCTTAACTGGAGTGAGATTTTGCCCCTTCCTGTAGAAGCTGCACCTTAATATTCACCATAAGGTTGAAACATTCATAAAGTTTTAGACGCCTGCAGGAAAGTGGCTCCAAAGTTCTTCTGGGATTAGCACATTTGAAATATGCCCACGTGGGACCACCACCATGTGTGTTCATAGAATAGAATAGAATCCTTTCAGTGCAGAAGGAGGCCATTCGGCCCAATCCCACTCAGCACAATCCCACCCAAGCCCTATTCCCGCAACCTCACGTATTTACCCCTGTTAATTCCTCTGACACTAAGGGGCAATTTATCACAGCTAATCCACCTAATTTGCACATCTTTGGACTGTGGGAGGAAACCAGAGCACCCGGAAGAAACCCACACAGACACGGAGAGAACATGCAAACTTCACACAGTCACCCGAGACCGGAATTGAACTCATGTCCCTGGCGCTGTGAGGCAGCAGTGCTAACCATTGTGCTATCTTAGAGGAGCTCTAAAGACTGACAGAGGAAGAGTAAGGCAAGGCCAGAGTTCAGGTGTCAAACTTCCACAGAACAAACTCCTTGTAAAGGTAGAAAAGGATAAAAATGATTTTTTTTCAATTTGACATTTCTTTTCAAGAATCCGGGTCATGTTTTTGTTAGTCCCATTTCTGTTCTTCATGAATCACACCTGGTATATCTCTAATGAATCAATGGGAGCCTTCTGAGGGCTAGATAAATCCCCAGCTCCAGATCCACTCACTGGGGCATGTGGAACTATCTTCGAACCTGCAGCACCTGACTCGTCTTCAGTGTATCAGATTCAAGCCAACTGATAGAATCTTACCAAAGTTACAGTAGGAGTATGGCAGAAGGGCAGTAGGTTTTTGAGCTCAATGTCATTCCTTGACACTCCACAATGGCACCAGTTCCCGGGCATCGAAGTCACAATAGTCTGGAACAAAACTAACAGTCAACAGGATAAGTGTAGATTAATTAAGAAAAAGCAACATGGATTTAGCAACGGCAAATCACGCTGAACCAACTTAATTGATGTAGCAGCAATGAAGATTGATGAGGGCAATGTGGTTGATGTAGTCTGCCAAAGGGTATTTGACAAAGTGTCACATAATAGGCTTGCCAGCAATGTTAAAGCCCACGGAATCAAAGGGACAATGGCAGCAGGGTTTTGGGTGAAGAGCATGAAGTTGCATGGATGTGATTCCCTCTGGGTTCCCACCTGCCCCCAACCTCGCACCAGTTTTAGACTGGGATGGGCAAGATTGAAAGTGACCCAATTGAGACCCTTAAGTGGTCAACTTAAGGATGACCCAGCCTTAATATTTAAGTCAGTGGCAGACTGATCCACTGTAAGGTAATCCCAAAAATAAAGAATGTCAAATCTTGGGCAGGAACGGGGGACTCTTCTGACTAATGTGACCTTCATTTAAGGCTCAATGCCCTCTGAACTTACCTCCAACCCCTGGCCTATCCCTTGAGACCCTGATTGACCCTCCCCTCAGCCCCCCCCCCCCTTGCGTTCACCCCGCACCTTTCCATTACCCGCGCCCACTCTGAACGTTTTGCACTTAACTGGGGTCTCTGGTTCCTGGGACTTAGTCTCAAGCAGCTATGTGCCGTTCCTCTTCTGGCCACCACAGCACTGTTGGTGGAGGGACTGGAGAACTGCCAGCCAACCAGATTAGGTGACAATCAACGGTCATTAGAGCGTAAAATGGCAATGAGGCAGTCTAATTTGATGGGGATGTGTTTCCTGCCAACTTTTCTGATGGCAGTGACTGTGGGATGTCCAGAGGTCAGTACTAAGACCACAGCTTTTCTTGATATATATTAATAACTTACTTGGGTGTGCAATGCACAATTTTAAAATTTCCAGAGACAAAACTTGAAAATATTGTGACTATCAGGATGATAATGATAGACGTTAAGAAGACAACGTTTGGTGAAATAGTTGGACAAGCGGCAGATGAAATTCCACGAAGAGAAGTGTGAAGTGAAACATTTTGGGAGAAAGAACAATGAGAGACAATATAAAAGGGTACAATTCTAAAGGGATGCATGAACCTGTGGAAATATGCGCACAAATCATTGAACGTGGCAGGGCAGGTTGATAAAGTGATGAAAAAAGCATACAAGATTTGGACTTTATAAATAGGGGCATGGAAGGAAGCTTTGCCAACCCTTCATAATGTGGAAATGCCAGCGTTGGACTGGGGTGGGCACAGTAAGAAGTCTCACAACACGAGGTTAAAGTCCAACAGGTTTATTTGGAATCTCGAGCTTTCAGAGCACTGCTCCTTCAGTGAGCCCACTCACCTGATGAAGGAGCAGCGCTCCGAAAACTCATGATTCCAAGCGAACCTGTTGGACTTTAACCTGGTGTTGTGAAACCTTTACAAAACACTGGTTCAGCCTCAACTGGAGTATTGTGTCTGATTCTGGGTGTCACACTTTAAGAAGGATGTAAAGGTTTTTGCAGGTGTACAGAATAGAGTCATGAGAATGGTTCTGGCATGAGGGGCTTCAGTTATGCGGACCGATGGGAAGAGTTGGAGTTATTGTCCTTAAAAAAATGAAGATTGAGAAGAAATTTGACAGATGTGTTCAAAGTCATGGGAATATAGTCAGAATAGACAGAGAAAAATGATTGCCATTGGAAGGGGTGGAGAAGCAGAACATTCAGATTTAAGATGATTGGCAAAAGAGCCAAAGGGAACTTGAAGAAAAGCCTTTTGTACAGGCAGTGGTGATTACCTGGAATGCATTGCCTGAGAGTTAGATGCAGGATGAGTGGGTGCAGATTTAACCATGGCATTCAAAAATAAATTGGATAAACGCCTGAAGAGAAAAGAATGCAGGGCTGCAGGGCAGGACAGGGGAGTGGGACAAGCTAAATTGTTCTTGTCGAGAACCAGCATGGGGGTCAAAGGGCCTAATGGCCTCTTTCTGTGCTGTGTTACTCAATGATTCTATGGTACTCTTTCCTGTTAGAAATATTGGGACAGGAGTCACATTCACCCCCTTGAGCATATTTTACCATTCAATTAAGTGATGACCTGTCTGCATTTCAATTCCGTTTACCCTGTCCCTCTACAAAGATATGTAGAGGGACAGGTAGTATTGATGGAGCAGGGGGGCTGCAGAAGGAGTTGGACAGGTTAGGAGAGTGGGCAAAGAAGTGGCAGATGGAACACAATGTGGAAAAGTATGAGGTTATGCACTTTTGAAGGAGGAATGGAGGCATAGACTATTTTCTAAATGGGGAAATGCTTTGGAAATCAGAAACAGAAAGGGACTTGGGAATCAACGTTCAAGATTCTCTTAAGGTTAACGTGCAGGTTCAGTCGGCAGTTAGGAAGGCAAATGCAATGTTAGCATTCATAGTTAGAGGGCTAGAATACAAGAGTAAGGATATACTTCTGAGGCTATATAAGGCTCTGGTCAGACCCCATTTGGATTATTGTGAGCAGTTTTGGGCCCCATATCTAAGGAAGGATGTACTGGCCTTGGAAAGGGTCCAGAGGAGGTTCACAAGAATGATCCCTGCAATGAAGAGCTTGTCGTATGAGGAACGGTTGAGGACTCTGGGTCTGTACTCGTTGGAGTTTAGAAGGATGAGGGGGGATCTTATTGAAACTTATAGGATACTGTGAGACCTGGATAGAGTGGACGTGGAGAGGATGTTTCCACTAGTAGGGAAAACTAGAACCAGAGGGCACAACCTCAGGCTAAAGGGACGATCCTTTAAAACAGAGATGAAGAGGAATTTCTTCAGCCAGAGAGTGGTGAATCTGTGGAATTCTTTGCTGCAGAAGGCTGTGGAGGTCAGGTCACTGAGTGTCTTTAAGACAGAGATAGATAGGTTCTTGATAAATAAGGGGATCAGGGGTTATGGAGAAAAGGCAGGAAAATGGGGATGAGAAACATATCAGCCATGATTGAATGGCGGAGCAGACTCAATGGGCCAAGTGGCCTAATTCTGCTGCTATGTCTTATGGTCTTATGGTCTTTATCCACCTTTGTTCCATAACCCTAAATCCACACACCTAACAAAATATTCATAGAATCCCTACAGTGCAGAAGGAGGCCATTGGGCCCATTGAGTCTACACCAATTCTCCGACAAAGCATCTTACCCAGGCCCTATCCCCTGTAACCCTACCTGTTTACCAGCTAATCCCCCTGACCTACCCATCTTTGGACCATAAGGGACAATTTACCATGGCCAGTCCACCTAACCTGTACATCTTGGGAGTATGGAAGGAAACAGTAGCACCCAGAGGAAACCTATGTAGCCACAGGGAGAATGTGCAAACTCCACATAGATAATAAGCCAAGGCTGGAATTGAATCCGGGTCTCTGGTGCTGTGCCACTGTGCCAGCCCAAAGTATTATCACTCTCAGTTTTAAAATGTTCTTAGGAAATAAACACCGTACAATCATCTGTGAGCAGACTCACTCCTGTCCTTATGAAGAAGGGAAGGTCATTAATGAGGCAGCCTCAGTTGGCTGTTACACAAAGGCACCATTTGGAGGAAATTGTCGATAGGGTTCTTGGGCCGTAGTGATTAACCCCTTGAGTCATGTCATCTTCCTTTGCGTCAACTGTGACACCAATCAGTGGAAAGTTTGCTCATTGATCCCCCAATGAATGACTTCAATTTTGTTAGGAGCGATGCAGCCAATGGACGTCTTGATGGTGGGGGCAGTTACTCTCACTTCTGCTCCGGCGTTCAACAGTAGCTTCCATTTCTGGGTCAAGGCTGTGACAGGATCAGGAAATGAGTGGTTATTGGCAGAAATCAAACTGAGCAATGAGTTTGTGGATCCTTTCATCACAATATCCCTGTCATGAGTTCTGCTGCTGTTTGCCACCCCGTAATCCGGCTGGAAATGAGCACATGCGAGCATTTGCTTTCAATGCTTGGCTGAATAACATGCTGATACTCGCTGTCTCAGCAAATAGACAAAGAATGGTTCCCTGGGTGAGGTGCCAGGGAGCTCCCAGTACATAAGTGACCATATACCGGCATGAACTACTGCCATCAGGAGACAATGGGCAAAGAGGAGAACATGGGCGGAGAGAAATAAAACAAAAGATAGATTGTAAAGAAATGATGTAAAGTCAAAAAATGACAAAAAGCAATGATTATTAAACAGTTACTTTCCCGGGGAAACAGATGGTAAAAGAGAGCAGAGTTGTGCTGTGGCTCTGCTCCCAGTAAATTTCATCATGGCCCATTTGTTCATTTCAGTTGCTGAGTAGTGATATTTAAATATTTAATATGAAACAAAACTAAATGCAATGGAGTAATATAGTATGGCCAGTAATCTTCAGAGATTGTGCTGATATTTTTACATTGTTTTTATATTTCTGATGGTCTAATTCTCCTTACTTAAATGTTGTCAAGTATAATATTTGTAATCTGTTGCATATACTTGAGTAGCAGATCGCACACAATAATTAATGGCCTTTCCAAGCACCGAGCGAGATTTTCCAGCCGTTCCTGCTGGTGGGATCTTCCAGTCCCGCCGATGGTGGTCCCCACACTGCAGGTTCCCTGGCGGTGGAGGTTGTGGACAATGGGAAATGCCGTTGACTGCGACGGGACCAGAAGATCCTACCACCAGCCAATGGCAGACCAACTCCATCTCCGCCATACGTGCCGTGGGGGAGGGGCGGGGAGGCAGAAAATCCCGCCCATCACCTCTTTTTTTTTGCTCTGTGTGCATCAATGAAACATATCTACAAACAATAACAACTAGACTTTACAAAAAGGAAAACAGATTCCCATAACAAGTCTTTAACATCCATAGAAGAAAAAAATAGCTTGTTTGGTCGGCTTGTTGCTTTGTGTACACCTGGGTTATTTTCCAGCAGACAGGTGTGTGGGCTCTCAAACGTTAAAAACAAGCTGCACTCACACGCTACTCTTTTCATCCAAGGCATCATCACCGAGGCTCAGCCAATTAACCATTCCATCCTGGCTCCACCATTTGTGATCTACATCTTGACAGATTTCACTCCGCGGGATGGATAAAGCGAATTTCACATGATTACGTTTTGGAAAGAGGAAGGATACGAGCAAAGGATTCCCTGCTGAATTATTGGGCCAAATTTAGCAACCTGAAGCTGTTACTAGCAGCGAATGCTTTTCACCTGATATACTCTAACATGGGTGGCACGGTGACACAATGGTTAGCACTGCTGCCTCATAGCGCCAGGGACTCGGGTTCGATTCCCGGCTTGGGTCACTGTCTGTGCGGAGTCTGCACATTCTCCCCGTGTCTGCGTGGGTTTCCTCTGGGTGCTCCGATTTCCTCCCACAGTCCAAAAGACGTGCTGGTTGGGTGCATTGGCCATGCTAAATTCTTCCTCAGTGTACCCGAACAGGTGCCGGAGTGTGGTGACTAGGGGATTTTCACAGTAACTTCATTGCAGTGTTAATGTAAGCCTACTTGTGACAATAATAAATAAACTTAAACCAATATAGTCGTTCAGTAATGCAAACAGGGAATAACCATTCCATGCCTAATGGAGACCGATCTGTATTGATAAGCTTTTCTTATTAATAGCTTATGGGTCAGACTTTCCTTACAGTTTGCAAGACTGGGAGAACATAGATCTATCCCATGCCTGCACCCCTGACTTCATCCCAATCCCAGGTTTAAGGTCATTGAATAATCTTCTGCTGCCATTGGATCATCTAAATCTACCTGTGACACTAATAAATAATATAATATGATATATTTAGTACCTCTGTTATGGGAGTGAGTTGTGGTCGGTGCAGGAAGAGAAGCAAATGACTGAAACGCCCACCACAGTACTGTAAAATAAAATCACTGTGATTGATCCCTTGGGCCCTTCATTTTTAAAATTTCCCTGCACCTGTCCAACTGAACCCCAGACATTCCCGACTCATCTTATACATCCCAATGTTTACTAAGGCACAAATAATGGGAATCACATAAGGTTCATTACTCATCTTCAGATGTAAGTCAGTTCTAAGTTGGTTTGCACGTCTTTAAGACCCTTTCTGAATCTCAAGTACGGCTAGCATTCAATATCCCAACCTAAGCTCATTTTCACAGGCATTTTACAAGTCTAGCTGCAGTCTCAGATGGGTCTACAGTTCTTTCCGCTATTTTGTTCCACACAGCGTTCACTTTAATAAGTACTGCTTCAGAGTGTGTTTTTATGTTTGCTGAGATCCCCAATGTCAGCTGATGAGCGTTCCCAATTGTATGAATTACAGGTGTCACAATTAAGCAGAGTGTTGCGTGACCTGAACTGCCTTCAATTCAAATTAGAGTAACCTTGTCAACCTGGTGTCCTCGGCAGCTTTCCAAATCTCCGGCCTAGTTGTTTTATTTTTCCAGAATTTCACTCACACACATTTTGCAGAGTAGGTGTGCGTTTTGATCGTAGCTTGGGGGAGTTGGTAAATAAGGTTTGTTGACATGGTTGCGCCTACACTGGGGAAAATGTCGATTTTACGGTTGAGACAATGTGCTTTGGTTCTGGCTCAGGGTTTGATGAGGTTTGGGAAAAGGGAGGAAAGATAGAAAACAGGTCCCTGCTGGATTTGGCTAACGCTCGGTCTCTATGGCTGGGGCCCACCTACTCATCCAGTAAATGATATTGTTCAGTCGAATTGAAGGGTTATGAAAGTAACAGTTTGAAAGAAATCAAAGATATCTGTCCGTCTACAAGTAAAATGATCGGTTTTGCTGAACAGTGTGTACCCCATGCATGGAAGAAATACTAGTGCAGTTCATGCCACTTAGCATATTGAACTAATAACATACAATGTATACTCCTGAATGAAGTGCTCAAAAACACATTAATTCTAGTCATATTCCATCGTGCTTCTTAATCTGCATAGCCAAAAATTTATTTTATCGATATGTCTAATATTTTGGTTGAATAGAGCAGTTAATATCAATATAAGTTCTACTGTCACCTTTATGTTCGTGGCATTCAGTTTGTCACATTTACTGCCCATATGAAGCCTGGGACTTTTGGACTGGTAGTTAAAAACGATGATTGAAAATTAGCATGCACCTGAGGACTTTGAATTCACATCATAAAAGCAAAGTTTTACTTGTGACTAACATTAATATTAGGATTAGCTGCATTAGCATCTTCCAGCATTGTGTTAAAGCACAATTTATTCAACAGCAAAATACACAGTGATCTGCTTTAAAATTAATGTTGAGATTTATCTTCCTGGCCTGATATTAAACAGCTTCCCAAGGTTGTCAAAAGTGCTGCGAGGGAATAGCCACAGAATGAACTGTTAATTAAATCGCTGTTCTCCCTTTGGAATGATAGGTACCAAAATGCATGGAAAACATGAACAAAGATAAATTTCTATCAAAGTGCACTTTTGTCAGTATAGATTAGCACGGTGGGTACTCAGTTGCAGGTACCAGGTAAACTTCAATGTTTCACCTGAGTCATACCAGAGCCTCCATAGTGTGGGGCATCAGATTCTTCCATCATGCTGCCGCAACAGTCAGCCTGAGCTTGTTAAATCCTCACTCAGTTTCTGTAAACACACACACTCATACACATGCTCACACACGTACACACACACACACACACAATTACATTTTCCCATTCTGCCTCTCTATGCCCTTCCCCGTCATCTTTCAAAACTGCCCTTATATAACTCAATGTCCTCTGCTTCAAAAGATGAAAGTTTAAATAGCAATAGGAATCGAATGTGCATGAGATGACTCTGGCTGCCTCAGGATGACACTTGGAGCTGCCCAACAATAGGCCCTCAGGAAAGGGCTGGTAAGACACTCCCCACCATTTCAAAATGATACCACCCCATTTCCACCCAGCAGGTGGTTTCAAAATCGCCTCTCCAGCATTAAAGATGAGGCATTGCCAACTATTATCTGCAAACTGATCTTCACACCTCAGGGCCGGGCAGCAGCACAGTGTACCCTGAGGGAGTATCAATGAGAGAATGTATATGCAGCAGCAAACCTATAACTCTTTCCTGATGTGAAAATGTACCCATAATATGTTAATGATGATTGAGTGCAAAGGTTTTGGGTTCATTTGGTTTATTGTACATTTAATAGCTGAAATGATGAAATATTAACTATCATAGATATTCAAACTGAGGAGAAGATCTTTTGTACTTGAATGTGGTGACTAAAAGTCGCCTCATTCGTCTCGAAACCGTAAAAACCCGCCCAAGGTCAATGGACATTCCCATGGTCCGCCTCTCGTCCGCTTCGATTCCCGTGGCGGGCGGGGCGGTAAAATCCCGGCCAATGTGTCTTTGCAGGTTCTTCAATTGATAGTTTCAAGTCACCTGGGCAGATTACAGAAAAGTGAAATGTGAAGTTTATTTATTTGTCACAAGTAGGCTTACATTCATACTGCAATGAAGTTACTGTGAAAATCCGGTAATCGCCACACTCTGTCCGGGTACACTGAGGGAGAATTTAACCTGGCCAATTCACCTAACCTGCAAATCTTTCGACTGTGGGAGGAAACCGGAGCACCAGAAGGAAAACCAACACAGACACAAGGAGAACGTGCAAATTCCACACAGACAGTGACCCAAGCTGGGAATTGAACCCGGGTCCCTGGCGCTGTGAAGCAGCAGTGCTAACCGCTGTGCCACCGTGCCACCCTCAGGGTATCAGGATGTCCCCATATTGACCAAGTAAAGGATGGTTCCGGTCTCTGGGTAGAAGGCAGGCGAGTGTTCCTTCTTCATAGATACATCTGAGGCCTGGGATTTTCAATGATGAATTTATATTGAGTTAACGGTACATAGCTCAACAGTTTATACTGCTTAGTCATTGGACGAATGAATTAAAAGAGAAAATTATCAGCAGGTCAGGCAGCATCAGCGGAGAGAGGAACTAACCCCCATTTTGGCTGAATGATCTTTCATCATGGCATTAACTCTGTTTTTTTGTCAGCACAGATGCTGCCGGACCTGCTGAACATTTCCAGCATTTACTGTTTTCATTTCAGATTTCCAGCATCCGCAGTATTTTATTTTTGGATTAGGGGTTCTGAATTAACTGGGTCCATGGCAGTGACATATTTCATTAGAGGTGGATAAAAATCAAACCTGCTGGGCTTTTTCCAGCGTTATCTGTTTTTAATTCCATAAGAAGTGGACCTTTGTTTCCAAAGTTCAATCTACGTGTGGAGCTTGTGGAAGAGGCTTTGGTGTTTTAACGTGCATCAGGCGAATAGTTTATAGCTGGATTCTCATCACTGGGTTGTAACACTGGCAATGTGGAAAGGTCGCCTTCATTCCTATGGGTTGGAGTAGAAAATCAGGCAGTTTCTATACTGGGTTGCTGATCCACAATGTTAATGTCACATATGGTCATCAAGTTGAAAAATTATCCCTGCAGTTTTTCAATTACATTGGGTAAAGCGATATAGAAAGTCAGGACAGTGCTGTTTTAGACAGCAAGAAAATAACTCTTGCTTTTAATCCTCTCTGAATTCCTTTCCAGGAGCTGACATTTAAAGCCAACAAAGCATGCTTTGTTCTCTGGCAAATTGTCCAAATAAGTTCCTTTGGACAGGTCATTAAACGTTTTGAAGGAAACCATAGAATGGTGTCCCTGAAGTTACCCTGCTAAGTTGTGTGTGTGTACATAGCAATATGCACACCCACATACACTCATAATAATAGTTTTATTACTGGCAGTGCCAACCTGGCAGTGCCAATCAGTGGGAGCCTCATGGGGGATAGGGGTGCTGGGATTCATTTAGATGTGATGGTGGCTGGGAGTGGATGGAGGGGCAGGGGATGCCGGCAATGGCCGTTGGGGGTGAGATGGGTGGAGCTGAGATCCGATTATCGGAGGGTGGGGGGAGGGGCAGTAGGGACTAATGATCAAGGAGAGTGGCGGGAAGGGGTTGATGGGCCAATGATTGGGGGAGGGGCGAGAAGGAGCCGATGATCGGCGGGGGGAAAGGGGCGGATGATCCGGGGTGTGGGTGGGGAAGGAGAGAAGTGCCGACTCTGTTCATGGGTGGGTGGGGAGGGGTGCAGCTGAGATCTCCGTGGTGGGCTAGGTGGTAGGTTTAGACAGCTTATGACCAGGTTATGATTGCTGAGCAGCCGAGTTTAGCTGATGTGTTTAGGCCTATATGACGGCGCGAAACACACTCCTTTGATTTTTTTTGGCAGAGTGTCGTAAGATCTGGAGAGAAAACTGATCGGTTTTCTGGCCAGAAACAACACCGCAATTTTTTGGTAAGATTTAACCCTGTATATGCTCAAGTCTATGGAATCTGGGTCAATTGAACTTTTATACCAGAGGGAAGTGTAGACGTGAGGGGATGGGGAGGGATTGATGGAATGAAGTTAGGCTATAGGCAATGAGGAAAGAAATGAGAAGTGAATTGGGTGTGGTCACGTTTGTGGTAAAAGACTTTGAGATGAACAAGGCTCATGGAGGGGTGGCAGGCAGGATATTTATATGAAAGGCCAAAAGAGCAATGAAATGTCTTAGAATATAAAAATAGCCACAGGGAAACTGATTACCTCTCATTGCAGAGCTGCTACATATTTAGTTGGTCAGAAGATTGCTCACTTAGGTAAAGTGTTTCTATGTAAACAAATGAGAAAGAAATATGTTGATGAGAAATGCACTCTAGCAGCTTATGTTTTGAACGATAGTCTTCCCTTTGTCAATAAATTCCAGCTCCATGGGTTCCCAATGTGTATTACTCTTGAGAAAGTATGGAGTATTTTCCATCTCTGTCCTTCAGTCAGATAAATGGGAGATTGCAATGGCAAACCTGGAATTCTGACAATGCAGAAGAATCAATAACCCTGGCTATGTATAGTGACTGGAAAGGTCCAAAGTCCAACATTTGATGTGTTCTGATTGACAAAGACAAGGGGTGGGCGTGGGGGGCAGTAATGTGGAAGGAGGACTGTGTGAGGAGGGAAGAGGATAGGCCGAGGGCTCATGGTGGCAGATAAAGAGGCAATGAGATGGGTGAAGAAGATGAACAACGGTAGGAGAAGGGAAGGCAAAGGGAAGGGGAGCTGGACCCCAACAAACCTGTATGGAAAGCTCACAAACAAGGGGGTCAGTGGGAAACCACATTGTTACTGGAAGGGGACGCACAAGTGGGGCTTGGGCTCCTCACAGGTGTTGGTTCAGTGGGAAGGCAGTTGGATCGAAGAACAGACTTTCCCTTGGGGCTGCAAGCATTTTCCGTTTGGGTTGCTGACATCCTGCACATTCTGGTGAAGACAAGTAGGTAGAAGAGAGTGACAAGAGTGTGTTGGACTGGTATTTAAATATGGAACCAGGGACCTTTGGACTATCAGACGGTGGGCAGACAAATCAGCTGTGGCCCGCCAGCGGAGTTGGTGGGCAACTCACTGCGCATAATTAATGAGTTTCCAACTGCTGAATCTGGTGCGGGATCCCACCATTCTGATCAGAGGAGTAGGTGCCACCATAGCCACCCACCACCGCACGTAGGCCGGAACCTTCCAGCTGTTCACGCCACCGGGAATTTCAGGTCCCTCTGACGGAGCACTCCCACCGTGGGTTTCCCAGCATTATGGGATGGAGGCAATGGGAAATCCCATTGACAGCAGCGGGACCAAAAGATTCCACTGTCAGTGAGTGGTGCACCAGCTCCCACCGTTAGAAAGATGCCATGGGGAGATCATTGAATCCTGCTCATTGTCTCAAAAATGGAGAATACTGCCCAACATTTTAGGTCTGCGATCTTTCATCGGAAATCTGTCCATGGAACCATGCGTAGCAGAGATAAAAGGAAACCAGAAGTTGAGGGACGGTGGAACAAGCATTTTATAGGAATGTCTTTTGATATTGAACAATGCCCAGAAAAGTATTAAAAATTGCCCCTGGGACAAATGATTAAATCTCATTGCAAAGTTGTAACAAGTTTGGGAATAGATAAATTGTCGATATTTAGTTGCTCAGACAATTGCTCACTTAGGCAAAGTGTTTCAAAGCGGGGGCACTGGATATTATGAGGAGTCAGCTCTTGATGCCCATGGACATTTCTGAGCGCCATTCCTCGGAGAATATCTTGCTAATGACACCTCTTGATCAAAGCTAAGCCCAGAAGTCTGGCCGAAAACAGTTTGCAGCTGCAAGGTTATTTTTCTAAAAATAAAGGAAAGCTCATTCAAAAAATATTGGACAGACAATTCGCACACAGTTGACTTGAAAAGTAATTGAGCAATAGAGGAGTCAACAGCTTCTCACCCTCTTGGAGGCAAATTCCAAAGCATTCAGCTATGAAAGGAATGAAAAAAATATTGGATTAGCTGATAGCGAAGATAAAGGAAATCTTCAACTTAAAATTATTCAATTTAATAATAACTTGTTTGAAAGTAATCTTGGTGAGGTATTGACCCTGAGATTAATGCGGAGTTTTGCAGTCAGTTCCCTGCTGGTGTATAGGAAGGCAGAGTCATATAAAGCAAAACGGGTGGCTAACGCACCACTTTCCTGCTCACCCACCTCTTTGCGCTGTCCCCCATATTACGGTGGTTGTGTAAGGCACTAAACAACCCACCCAACTCTTAGGCCTATTGAGCCATTAGTTGTCCAATTAAAGGCCTTTAATGACCTCTTTCTACCTTTGCCACCATCATGCGGTGAGTATGGGAAGGCAGAAGGAAAGTGGCCACCCTGTTACGTTCCCAACTCCAGGTAAGGTACAGGAAGGACAAGGTTCCAGATATCATAAATGTGAGGTTATTCACTTTGGAAGCAAAAACAAGAAGGCAGATTACTACCTGAATGGCTATAAATTGGGAGAGGGGAGTGTGCAGCGGGACCTGGGTGTCCTTGTGCACCAGTCACTGAAGGTAAGCATGCAGGTGCAGCAGGCGGTAAAGAAGGCAAATGGTATGTTGGCCTTCATTGCAAAAGATTCCGAGTGCAGGAGCAGGGATGTGTTGTTGAAATTATACAGGGCCTTGGTGAGGCAATACCTACAGTATTGTGTGCAGTTTAGGTCTCCTTTTCTGAGGAAGGATGTTCTTGCTCTCGAGGGAGTGAAGTAAAGGTTTACCAGGCTGATTCCGGAAGAGATTGACTAGGTTAGGATTGTTTTCGCCGGAGTTCAGACGAATAACAGGGGGGGATTCATAGAGACTTATAAAATTCTAACAGGACTAGACAGCGTAGATGCAGGGAGGATGTTCCTGATGGGGGAGTCCAGAACCAGGGGTCACAGTCTGAGGATTCGGGGTAGACCATTTAGAACGGAGGTGAGGAGACATTTCTTCACCCAAAGAGTGGTGAACCTGTGGAATTCATTACCACAGGAAGTAGTTGATGCCAAAACACTGAATGTATTCAAGAGGCGGCTGGATATAGCACTTGGGGTGAATGGGATCAAAGGTTATGGGGAAAAAGCAGGATTAGGCTATTGAGTTGGATGATCAGCCATGAACGTAATGAATGGTGGAGCAGGCTTGAAAGGCCAAATGGCCTCCTCCTGCCCCTAGCTTCTGTGTTTCTATAACTCAATAGAGACCACAGCTGGGAGAACAAGGAAAAAGGGAGTTCCGACAAGAAGACCATGGATATTGGGCTTTAAGTTTAATCTGGGGTTTTTAGTCAGGAACGGATCAAGGACCCTTTGGAATGGGGGAGTCGGGTTTAAGATGCCGAAGGGTTGGGCAGGCACAAAGGCTGAAAACCACCAAAAGGATTTTGGGCAATAGGAGGCCTCTATCGGGAGCTGAAAAACATGGTGCCAAGTGCTGAATTAAGCATTTTGAACGGGGAAGAGTTTGGGAGGGCATCATAGCCTGGGAAACCGGGGGCGTTAAGCAGGAATGCCCAGTGTAGAGGAGATCCAAGGTTTCCCGTAGGCCTAATAAGGAATCAAAACCACTTACCTTTCTTGGCCATTCTTGTCAGCTAATTAACCCAACATCCAACAGGGAAGTCAGAACGACTCCAGTTAAAATTGCTGTCAATTATCCTGATTATACCGGAACCTAATCTATATATCAAGGAAGGATCCAGAAACCGGGTTGAGCCTGGGTTAAAATTGGCCTTCATGCCTCCAATCACATCAATTAGTGTGGTCCAAATACAAGCGACAAGAGGTGAGGTCCCCTCCCTCCCTGACTGCCCTGCAAAAAAGAGCAGCTTCAATAATAAGGTGACAATGATGGTTAGAGGTTGCAAATCTCTGTTTGAATTCAGTTTTTCAGAGCCCAATGCCAATCTAAAAATGGCTAAAGATGTGTATCTATCCAATAAAGCTGTAGAGGTCTGGGGAAGAGTGATAGAGCTGCCGATAATGCTTGCAGGCATCTGTGATCTTTGGGACCATGATGTATGGATTTAATTATAAAAGGCTAGAAATTACTGTCATTGACTCATTTGTGTGGCAGTCTTCTGTCTGTTATTTTAACACAAGTTTTAACCCACTTCAAGCAAACAGATTAACACCTCCTGTAAAACAACAGACAGAGGAGTGGAGACAAACATATCTCAAGGTTTAATTGTGAATGCTATGAATAGTAATTTCTGGGTGTTAGTGTAAGCAGTTTCACAGTCTAATGCTCACCGTTGCGTGACAGCAGACAAGCATCTTTTCACTTGCTGGAGTTTCTCCCTCACTCTCTGCTGAAAGGATTGACTCCGTGGTAGGTACACAGCTGGGGACTAGGTGAAGATATTTCATCTAAATCATACCAGAGTCTCCATTGTGTAGGTCATCAGATTCTTCTATCATGCTGCCCTAACAGTCAGCCCTATCTTGTCAAATCTTCACTCAGTTTCTGTAAACACACACACACACTAGACATAACGTGGAGTTGCCGGCATTGGACTGGGGTGGGCACAGTAAGAAGTCTCACAACATCAGGTTAAAGCCCAACAGGTTTATTTGGTAGCACGAGCTTTCGGAGCGCTGCCCCTTCATCAGGTGTTGTGAAGAGTTCGGTTCACAAACAGGGCATATATAGACACAAACTCAATTACAAGATAATGGTTGGAATACAAAACTTGACGTCTGTGTCGATATGCGCGATCTGCTTGGAGATCCTCTCCACTTTGAGACGGCAGTTTGCGGTGTCCCTGGTAGTTATGATGTGGAGTTGCCGGTATTGGACTGGGGTAGGCACAGTAAGTAGTCTCACAACACCGGGTTAATATCAAGTGAGTGATGAATGGGCAATGCTCCGAAAGCTCGTACTACCAAATAAACCTGTTGGACTGACACTAAACATATATATACGCACTAAACGCACCCACGCAGATACACCTGCTCCCAGACACACCCACACTTGCACCCAGACTCACCAACACCCATACACACCCATATCCACACACCTCCCCCCAGGGACACCCGCATACAGACAAACACACACACACACGCAGACACACTACTCTCACCCCACACAGCTGTACTCACCCCACTCCCAAACACACACACACACCCCCAGATAAACCTGCTTTCAGATACACCCACATTCACACACTGACACCCAGACAAACACACACGCACTTACACTCACCCTGTGCACAGCTACACTCCTCCCACTCCCAAACACACACACATACACCAAAAATGTTTTTCTTTCCTAGCCCAAGGTTTCTGAGGCCTGTTAGTGATTATCTTTCCATTGGCCTGACTGAAATAAACTACCATTACAGACTTGGGAATTCCTTGTGGCTGAATTAGAGATTTTGGGTGGGTTTTTACGGCCTCGCTCGACCCGAGACCAGAAAATCCCACCCGAGGTCAACAGACATTTCCATTGTCCGCCCCTTGCCCGCTCCAATTCCACGGTGGACGGAGCGGTAAAATTCCGGCACTTGATACTTTTGATCAAAAAAAGGACAAGACAGGAATAAAAATTAGTATCGTGACAAAAAATGCTCGGCAAGGCAGAACTACTTTTGTAGTAACTGTGGAGAGAGAAACCGAGATTGTTTCAGGTCAATAACCTTTCATCAAAGCTGAGTAAAAGGTGGTGGTGAATTCTACCTTTTTGCAAAAATGAGGTAAATGCCAATTGCTTTGACACAGGAAACATGACAGAAACGTCCTGGACCAGTGACCAGCCAATTGACAGAAATGTATTTCAAAGTGCCTGACAATGTCAGCCTTGAATCAGGGATCCTCAAAGTCAGAAGGTTATGTGTTCAACCTCTTACTATAGGGCTCAAGTGCAAAGCCTAGGTTGGCATTTCAGTGGGAAATTTTGTAAGTTTGTTAAAGTATCTGTGGAATCTGTAATGGCATTTAAGAGTCTGCATCAATTGTTAAAAAGATCAGTCGTAATTTTCTTGAATAATAAGAAATGCTGGTCCAAATGATCTGGCAACTCTTGACTTGGAAGCAGCATCAACAGGAAAGAAGTAAAGACCTGAAGACATGGTCTATCACTGTCACTGACCCCTGCCACCACCATCGCTACCCCATCATGTTTTAAATGCATTCTCTCGTTGGCAAGTTGCCCATCCCTAATCGCCCTTGAGGTGAGAGGCTTGCCAGAGCTTTTCATAAAAACATAGAAACATAGAAGATAGGAGCAGGAGGAGGCCATTTGGCCCTTCGAGCCTGCTCCGCCATTCATTACAATCATGGCTGATCACCCAACTCAGTAGCCTAATCCTGCTTTTTCCCCGTAACCTTTGATCCCATTCATCCTGGTGCTATATCCAGCCGCCTCTTGAATACATTCAATGTTTTGACATCAACTACTTCCTGTGGTAATGAATTCCACAGGCTCACCACCCTTTTTTGGAGGACAGTTATGAATCAATCACATTGCTGTGGATCTGGAGTCACTTATGGGCCAGACCAGGCAAGGTTGGCAGATTTCCTGCCCTGAAGGGGATTAGTGAACTAAATGGGTCTTCACCACAATCAATAATAGTTTCAGCATCACCATTACTGAGACTAGCTTTTAATTCCAGATTTGTTCATCAAATTCAAATTCGACCAGCTGCCATGTCCCCAGGCTTGGGCCCCTGGATTACTCGGCCAATGGCACCACTATTCCCACACCATTATTCCGCAACCAAAATAATTTGTCGACCTGCAATGAATGATGAGGAGCTGCTTTTCACCTCCACTAAATGGCAAATGTTGCAAGAATCCTTTCATCCAATGATTTTCCTTTAGGTATTTATGTTTACTCAATATATTTGTCCAAACAGATCACACGGTAAAAGAGATTGATTACAAACACAAAGGATTTCCGAACTTCATCCAGCCAGGTTTAAAGTATGACAACTGGGTTTGAATTTGTTTCTAACGATAGCCTTTTATCCATTACCTTTCCAGACACTAGACCTCTTTGTGTTGTAAAGGAACAGACAGGGATGACTCTAGTGTGTGCTTATGACACAAGGATTCATCTAACCACTATTTTTATTCTCTGCCAAAAGATTTCTCATGTTTATTATGACAAATGCAGCAAAATCTCCTTTTTACACTGAATAGACAAAAGCAGACATATGCCAGGACCAGAATCCCTAACAGACAGCCTATTCAATGCTTCATGATGTGATTAAAAACTATTACTGCAGTGAATGACAGAGATGACTCATGCGTTCTTCACATGTAGAGGCCCATATCATGTTTTATGAGAATATGACAGGCCTGCTGCAACATCAGAACAGGATCATGCTGCTTGAAAGAATAACCCAGCTTCATCAGGCTCATACAGATCACGCAAACTGTCTCCTTCCTGTATATAACTATTAATTTCACACCTGAAATCATATACCACCGTGCCTTGTAGACAAGTTTAAACAACTTTCAGGAAGATAATTCTTTTAAATGTCGTGTCCCATCCTGCTTGTAGCTACTCCTACCGGGACATCTGCTGTCAGGGTATGTCACCTTGCACCATCCTCACGCATCCACTGTTGCTCATTTGCGACTACTCTATAATGTCTATCATGCAACGATGGTAATATCTATTCCTCTTTCCTATGCCCTTCACTTTGCCCTCGGGAAGAGGTCTCTAGCTTTCAGTGAAGATGAAATGGCTAAAACAGTGATATTTTCTTTTCTGGACGTAACCTATAGAGTTCTTTTTGCTCTTATTTTTGAAAAATTGAAGGACGCTGAATTTTGAACTTTTCCTTCGTCAGTTATCTCAAAAAATCTGCAAGATTAATTCAGGGCTGTGAATGTGCCATCCTTCAAGCAACCAAGGGTCACCGCACCCATCAACATGGGACCAGTAGGGAATGCCCAAAAAAGGAGATACTTCACATATCCAAATTAACAAAGAACTGTTGTTGCCAGGCTGAAGCTTCTTGTTGATTGGCTAACAATTACCTGGCTGAGAGACGTAGGTTGGAATTTTACCAGCATGCCTGCCCCGATTCTGGGAGTGGGCGAGGCTCGGAGAACAGCATTCTCCGTTGGCCTCGGGTGGGATCGTACAAACCTCGGGTGGATGTGCCGGTAAAATTCCGCCCGTATTCTCTGAACATTTTTCTCATTTAAAAATTCTCAGGGACAGTGTATATATGTGTCTCAGGAGTCGGCCGCAGGAAGATGCTCTGTCTCTCTCTGCCGCCATTTTGTTACATGCAGTCCAGATTGAGTTAATTTTTTAATCAGAAACATCTCAACACAATAACTCACTTTTTAAAAAAATCTGCATTTAAACTTTAAATTTTAAATCAAAGTTTTGATAAATAAGAATCATCAAGGATAGTTTCACCAAACATCTGTTGGAAAGAACTTCCAGGGGCGGCACGGTAGCACAGTGGTTAGCACTGCTGCTTCACAACTCCAGGGTCCTGGGTTTGATTCCGGTCTCGGGTCACTGTCTGTGTGGAGTTTGCACATTCTCCTCGTGTCTGCGTGGGTTCCCTCCGGGTGCTCCGGTTTCCCCCCACAGTCCAAAGATGTGCAGGTTAGGTTGATTGACCATGCTAAAATTTCCCCTTGGTGTCCTGAGATGTGTAGTTTAGAGGGAATAGTGTGTAAATATGTAGGGATAAGGGAGTAGGGCCTGGGTGGGATTGTGGTCGGTGGGGACTCGATGGGCCAAATGGCCTCTTTCTGCACTGTAGGGTTTCTATGATCTATTGTGACTAGAATTCTGTCAGATCAAGATCATTTCAAGTTTTATCCTTTCAAAAGAAACATTCCCATAGTCCAGCTTCTGCAGCGGACTGTTTGTTTTGTCCTGATTTTTGTGTTGAGTGCATGGGGGTTCGAATGTCTGTTTTTTCAGAAAAAAGGGGAAATCATTACATTTCTAAACTAGAACCTATATGTTAACCAGCTTTATAACTTGTTTTTAATAAAAGGTTTGCTTTACAATAAATCTCTTTTGTGTGTGTTTACTGAAAGGAGCTTGATAGAATCTTTTAATACTGTGAATAATAGTATCAGAAGTAATCAATTGGCCAGTTTTATGAATGAGGTAGGCATTTAAACATTTGTTACGAGCTGTGGGGAAGTGGGGCTAGAATTGATAGTACTCTCCATCATAGTCTATCACACAGTTTCACACTCACTTCATTGGTTTTATATGGAATTTTAAGCGTATGTTTTAACTTTCACATTTCAATAGTTTCTATTTTCTTCCACAGATCTTTACTTATTGTTCAGGTTTCTGTGGCATGTACGAAAGTGGGTAGAATGTAGAAACCTAGGTACAGGAGGATGACATTCAGCCCTTCAAACTTGCTCCACCATTCAATAAGATCCTGGCTCACCTCTGTCTTAAGCGGTAGATCTCTAATTCTTAATCTGTGTTCTCCGGTTCTAATATTTCCCACAAGAGGAAACATCCTCACGCTATCCACTCTATCAAGTCCTCTCAGGATCTTACATGATTCAGTAAGGTCAGCTCTCATTTTTCTAAACTCCACAGGGTATAGATCCAAACTGTTCAACCTTTCTTCATCAGGAAAGCCCCTCATCCCAGAAAGGTGATGAGTCAATCTTAGAAATCATAGAAACCCTACAGTACAGAAAGAGGCCATTTGGCCCATCGAGTCTGCACCGACCACAATCCCACCCAGGCCCTACCCCCATATCCCTACATATTTTACCCACTAATCCCTCTAACCTACGCATCTCAGGACACTAAGGGGCAATTCAACCTAACCCGCACATCTTTGGACTGTGGGAGGAAACCAGAGCACCTGGAGGAAACCCACGCAGGCACGAGGAGAATGTGCAAACTCCACACAGACAGTGACCCAAGCTGGGAATCGAACCCAGGTCCCTGGAGCTGTGAAGCAGCAGTGCTAACCACTGTGCTACCATGCCGCCCCTGCTTCTATTGCAATTATATCCTTTTCAAGTAAGGAGACCAAAACTGTACATAATATTCCGGATGTGGTCTGTACAGCTGCAGTCAAATTTCCATGCATTTATATTCCATTCCCCTTGCAATAAAAGCCAACATTCCATTTGCCTTCCTAATCATTTACATAACAACTTCTTGTGACTCATGTACCAGGACACCCAGACCCCTCTAGTTCTGTAATCTCTTTCCATTTAAATAGTATACAGTTTCCTGACAATGTGGACATTTTTCCCACACTATACTCCACTAGGAGCGGCACAGTGGTTAGAGCTGCTGTCTCACAGCACCAGGGACTCAGGTTCGATTCTCGGCTTCGGTCATTGTCTATGTGGAGTTTGCACATTCTCCCCGTGTCTGCATGGGTTCCTTCCGGATGCTCCGGTTTCCTCCCACAGTCTGAAAAATTTGCTGGTTAGTTGCATTGGCCATGCTAAATTCTCCCTCAGTGCACCCAAACAGACGTTGGAGTGTGGCAACTAGGGGATTTTCACAATAACTTCTTTGCAGTGTTAATGTAAGCCTACCTGTGACACTAATAAATAACCCTTTAAAGGTGTTTCTTTAAAAAAAATACTTAAACACCTGCCAAATACTTTCCTCACTCCCTTAACATTTCTATATCCCTTTGCAAACTCTCTGCATCCCCTTGACAACTTACCTTGCTACCTACTTTCGTGTCATTGGCAAGTTTAGCTCTTCTTTCTTTGGCGGTCCCTCAGGGTCAAGGGGGGGTTGTGCCACAGGTGGAGCAGGTGGTGCCTGATGAGGCAGGTGGGTGGACATTCCAAATTCCATACGCTCTTTCCACTATTTGAAGTTGCCCTCCAAATGCTCCATTCAGTGTCGCTCAAGGTGACTGGCACCTTGTGAATTCTTCTTCTCCAGTTCTAGGGGAAATGATTCCCAGGTGTTAGTGGGGAGTGTCCTTGTAGCATTTCCCCTTCTCCCCTCATGAGCACTTGCCGTTGCGGAGTTCAGAATAGAGCTCTTGTTTTTTTCCCTATTCACTTAATCTTTCCATATCCCTTCACAGACTCTCTCCATTCTCTAGCATACCTATTTTGTTGTCATCTGAACATTTAGCTACCATACATTTGGTCCCTTCATCCAAATCATTGATGTAGTTGTAAATAGTTGAGGACCCAGCACTGATCCCTCCAATTATTCAATGTTCCAATTATTACAGTCTGCCAATATGAAAAAGACCCATTTATCCCCACTCTCTGTCTCCTGTTAGTTAACTAATCATTTATCCATGATAATATATTAGGCCCTACACCATGTAATTATATATTGTGTGGCACCAGATCAAATGCCTTCTGGAAATCCAAGTACACAACATCTACAGGTTCCCCTTTTGCCACAGTGCTCATTATTTCCTCAAAAGCTCTAGGGAATTAGTTAAACATTTCACAAAGCCATGTTGACTCTGCCTTCTTAATAATTGATTTCAATGATTTTCTTATGACAGACATTAGGCTAACTGCCCTATGGTTTCCTGCTTTCTGTCTCCCTCCTTTCTTGAATAGAGTTACATTAGCTATTTCCCAATCCAGGTTAAATCACCACTGCCTATGGCCATCTGGGACAATGGGTGATTTTATCTTTATACAGGTGCATTTTCTTGGTCTTGGCTAGTGGAGACAGTGGGGTGACTGACAGAGGACTGAGGAATAGCTGCTCACCCTCAGAGTTCTCTGAAGAGGCAAATTGGTGGTCCTACCCCCTCATAGTGCACAATGCCATGTTCCTAACTGCCAGGTGCACAGCTCAGGCAAGGGGTAAGGCTGAGAAGGTGGGCTGTCATGAATAACCTCTGGCCATGAGTGGGAGTCCCAACTACCTTTGGTTCTGAATCCAGTCTAGGATGACTAAATTCCACCCACATTACAGATTTATTGTTCAACATGATTGAAACCTTCGCTGAGATAATCAGGACCAAGGAACAATGAAACCGTTCTCTCTTGAGAAAATTGCATATTAGAATTTCCCAAGGTTAAAGAACCCATCTGCAATAAATCTGTGATTTTTCTAAAGAAGCCTTAAATAATTATGTTGCTTTCAGCATTTTCTGCTTTAATCCACAATGAAATTGAACATGAACTACCTTTTATCTATGACGAGAAACAATGTAAACATTACCATGTACTTATCTCCTCAAATATTTGTACAATTCCTTCACCATTTGTTGAACAAAAATGACTGTCGCACATGAACAAAGGCCAGTTGCACTGCTAAAGTATTTCTATCATGTGGATGCTGCTTATCTTTAGTTGGCAGTACATTAGGCCAAGTACTGAGTGTAATTGCTTTGAGAATGAATGTTTGGCTGGTTGGCACAAAAGGTCAAGTATTGAACTGAATCTCAAAAGTAAGGTGTTGCGAATTGCCATCTGATTTGTGTAGCCAATGTGATCTAAGCCATAAAGCACTGATGGGCAACCTAAGCTAGTGAGTGGGCAGCACGAGTGGACCTCCTTCACCTCAGTGGTCCGCAAGATTGAATTCAGGCTTGTTCACTAACCGTGGCCCTTGAGTAAGTTTGAATACATTTAATGCATGCTGGATATTTCACAACAAGTTATAGAAAATGCGAAATCATTTATACATTAATAGAATTGTCATCAATATCAAATGGTACAAACAAAGTAAATATTTACAATTGATTGGACACAGGGGGAACACACAGCTCTCACAGTCAATATTGTTTGCAAGCAGCAGGCAGCTCACTTCATTTGCCCTTGCTTTACATGCGTATCACTTCAGTCATACCGGTGGGGAAAAAAGTTTGCGGATGGAAATCAGTGGAATGTGACAATCCTACACATGGGCAACAGTCAACAAAATGCCTCGTGGGCCACACTCAGTAACCAGATGGGCCGCATGTGCCCCCCCCCCCACCCCCCACCCCTTCCCCCCTGAGTCGCATGTTGCCCACCACTGGCCATAAAGACTGGGAAGGTCCCGGTTTCCATCTCTAATCTCTGCTGATTGAGTTGATATTGGTACAGACAGGGGAATTATGATAGGAATTGTTCCCCCTCTTTCCACTTCTCAACTGACCGGAGCCAGTGTTTTAACCCTGAGTGCTGTAACTGTCAGGATGACAAATGACAAGTTTTCTCTGAGCTTCAAAAGAGAGATTTATTGTTAAACGCACGAACGTATACCTGATCACACCCACTCGCACACTCATAAAGACATGCATGCGCTCAAGACAAGATTATGAGCCCACACTCTCCATCTGTGGGAATGGCGGCCAGTGTTCACATTCCGGAAAGAATGATTCGCACCCGGTGAGTTTCCGAGTTCTGATCTTTCCTCGCTGGCGGAGTGGTCTGACACTACGGGACCCCAGGAAGGTCATTTTAATATGTTAGCATGTCATTGGTGAACACTCTCTCCAGGACTTCCCCCTTCACCAGATACTCAGCGAGCGCTGACGTGATGTTATACTGGCGCCATTTACAACAGGTCTACAGGAGCGTGAACCTGGCGCCTTCAACTCCAAGGGGGATTTTGGAGGTGAGTGCTCAGGCAGCCAGCACCCTCCCCAGTGTGCTCTGCTCAGAGGCACAGGAGAAGACTCAGGGGGCACAGATAAATGCAACTGGGGTCTGGGGGTAGCGTCCCAGAATCACCATTTTGGGGAGAGGGGTCAGGAGGGGTGTCTCACAAGCCTTACCTTCCTTTCATGTTGGGATGTCCCTTACTTCAGGATGTAAACACAAGTCACCTGCAGCCACTCGACTGCTCTCTAACGTGACACCGGGTTTCTTTTGGCGGGGCTTGGAGGCTGGGGGAATGTGGATGTTTGTTGTCACTGAGATCCTGGTGGGGTCCACGCGCTGCATCATGCTGGAGTTGACAGGGACCAATATGGAGATGTGGCTATAGTGTCTGGGTGGAGGGTGTGAGGGATGGCATTGAGGCACCTATGAGTGTGCTGCCATTGGGTGGTACAAAAAGAAAGAAAAGTACAGCACAGGCACAGGCCTTTCGGCCCTCCAAGCCTGTGCCAATCATGATGCCCTAACTAAGCTAAATTAAAACCTTCTGCCCTTACTCGATCCGTATCCCTCTATTTCCTCCCTATTCATGTACCCGTCCAGATGCCTCTTAAATGTTGCTAATGTGCCTGCTTCCACCACCTCCTCTGGCAGCGTGTCACAGGAACCCACCGCTCTGCGTGAAAAACTTCCTTCGCACATCTCCCTTAAACTTTCCCCCTCTCACCTTGAGCCAATGCCCCCTTTTAACTGACACTTTCACCCTGGGAAAAAGCCTCTGACTATCCACCCTGTCTATGCCTCACATAATTTTGTCGACCTCTCTCAGGTCTCCCCTCAGCCTTTCCAGTGAAAACAATCCTAGTCTATTCAACCTCTCCTCGTAGCCAAAGGTAGTTCCAGAGAAATTGAGGGATGAGGGTTGGGACTTTCTCACAAACATTTATAGCTCACTGTGGTTTTCTCTTCTTCACAGTGCATGATGTGGAGGATCGTGGAGACCGTCAAGTTGGCTATCATAATTATTGCCGTAGAGAAGCAGCAGAGACATTAACATACCGTGGCACCTGGCCTGGACCTGCACCCTGCGGAGGAGGGAGAGGCTGGGCCTGTCGTTGTTCCGGGAGCAGCACCAGAGACGCATAGATACCAGCCAATGGTTTTCTGATGTCGATCATTGTACCTGCAGGTGGTTGCATCTGTCCCGAGAGACGGAGGACCACCTCTGCCAGACCCTGCAAGAGCTGGCACCACATGGAATGGGGAAACAGCCATTGCCTGTGGCCCTTAAACTCACAGCCACTCTGAATTTCTATGCAAGCCACTCATTCCAAGGCAACACGGGCGACTGTGTGGCATTTCCCAATCAGCCACACCCAGATGCCCTTTACGCGAGGACTCACATGTATATCAACTTGAACCAGGATCAGGGGAAGCCATTTTTCCCAAGATGACCTTGGCGGGCTTCCCAGAGGGGGCCGGGACTTTGAGGGCCCAGGCCTGCTTACAGGCAGCACAGATGTTTGACTGCTTCCCTCCTTGGTGTTAGGGGCTAGAGTTGAGTTGCTCACAGAGAGGTAGGTGTTAGCTGGGCTGAAGATATCCAAGATCCAGTGACTGGAGGGCCCTTGGGCTGCACTCCTGTCGATCCTCTTCCCTTCAGGTTCTCAGGGGCCCCTGTGCTCCTCCATGGGATGGAGGGACAGCTGGCATGAGATCCAGAAGT